>NW_016919682.1:2767-15633 GCF_001483705.2 Eufriesea mexicana
AAAGACTAAGGGTGTGTAGCACGAAAGTCAGAGCTATCCCTACCAAATTTACCTTAACGTAACCTAACAGGTCGTAACCTAACACAAACTAAGGTGCCATGATATCTGTTGCTCGCATCCCCAGAGCCGGACATAGTATAGTATATAAATTTAGAGCGCAGAGGTCCACCGAATAGCAGTGTATGTTACAAGAGTCTAGGATACCCAAACCTAACCTGTTCTAACCTAACCTAACCAAGCGTAGCATAGCTGAACACAACGTGCCGTGGCTACAGTTGCAAGCATCCCCAGAGCCAAGAAGGATAGAGTAGAGCGAAGTAGATCAAAGGTATCTACTGAAAAAGCAGTGTGCAGCAAGAAAGTCGGAGATAACATGAACAAGCTTAACCTAGCCTACCCTATCCTAACCTAACCAAACGTAACATAACAGAACCTAACTTGCCACGGCCACTATCGTTCGCCGCCCCAGTGTCGAGCAATAACATAACGTGACCACTATTGCAGGCCCCCCAGAGACAAGCAGTATGAACTAGAGCGCAGTGGTGCGCAGAAGTCCAACACACTGCTGTGAATGGCTCAAGAGCCGTTGATATCCTAACATAACCTGGTCTAACCATACCTAGCAGAACGTAGCATAGTTCTGCATGACGTGCATTGAAATCTGCTCCTGGCCTCCGCAGAGCAAAGCAGAACGTAGCAGAGCACAGTAGATCACAGAAATCCGCTGAAAAGCCGTTTACATCACGAAAGCCCATTTAGCATTTCCTAACCAAGCCAAACGTTACAAACCCAAACGTAGCCTACCTCAACATAACATGGCGAGGCCACCACTGCTGGGCTCCACCTAGAAAAGCAGAAAGTGCTAGAGCACAGTATACCACAGAAATACGCCGAATAACAATGTGTAGCACGAAAGCAGAAGCTATACTGACCATATATATCCAAACCTGGTCTAACCAATCGTAACATAACTGAACCTAACGTGCCACAGCCGCTACTGCTCGCCTCCCCAGAGTCGTGCAGAGCATAGTAGAGCAATGCAGTACGCAAAGATCAAGCGAATATCTGTGTATAGCACAAAAGACGAAGATACCCTAGCACAACCTGGCCCAAACTAACCTAACCGAAGGCAACATGGCACAATACATCGTGGAGCGACAACTGCCGCTGGCCAGCACTGAGCCAAGCGGAGTGCAGCAGAGCGTAGCCGGCCACTGAAATCCACCGAGTAACAGTGTACAGTACGAAAGTCAAAGCTACCGTAACCAACCTTAACATAACCTAACCCAACCAAACGAAACATTCCTCAAAATGACGTGCCACGCCCGCAATTTCTCGACTCCCCAGGGTCGAGCAGAATGTAGTAGAGCACAGTAGATCACCGAATCCCACCGAATAACAGTGTACAGCACGGAAGCCAATGTATATTCTACTAACCTAGCCAAACGTAACATAACCAAACGTTACCTAACCCAATCTACAACGATGATGCCACTGTTGCTGGCCCTCGAAAAGAAAAAGAGAACCCACTAGAACACAGTAGTGCGCAGAAGCCCATCGCATTGCAGCAAATAGCACAATAGTCGACGGTGACCTAATCCAACCTGACATAACCAAACCTAACCAAACGCATCCTAACACAACTTATCGTGCCGAAATCACTATCGCTGTCCTCCCCATAGTAGAGCAGAGATTATTAGAACGTAGTGAAACGCATAAGCCAGCGGCTATCAGTGTATCGCGGAAAAGACTGAACTATCATTTCCAAACATCAACATACGTAGCACAACCGAACGTAACATAGCTCAACCTAACGTGCCGAAGACACCGTTTCTGGCCGCGACAGAGCCAAGGGGAACATACTAGAGCACATTATAGTGCAGACATCTACCGAATAGCAGTGTAAAGCAGAAAAGCCGAAAAGATCCTAACAAAGCCTTACTAATCTTCCCTAACGAAACGTGACGTAACTCAAACAAACGTACTGAAACCACAGTTACTGGCCACCCCAGAACCAAGCAGAAGATAACTGAGCGCAGTTGGGAGCAGAAATCCACCGGATGGCAGTGAACACCACGAAGGTCTAAGATATTCTGTCCTAACCAAGCCAAACGTTTCGTACGCAAACGTAGTCTAACTGAAACTAACATTGCGATACCGCTATTGCTGGCCTCCACAGAAACAAGCAAAATGTACTGGAGTACAGTACACCGCAGAAAACCACCGCATTGCAGTGAATAGCACAAAAGCCGTAGATAAACTAACATAACCTTACCTAACCTATCCTAACCAACAGTAGCATAGCTCAACATAACGTGCTGAGACTACTGTTCCTGGCCTCCCTAGAGCCACGCAGAGTGTAGTATCTCGCAGCAGAAGCAGGAATACACTGCATAAGAGTGTATAGCATGAGATTCACAGCTATCCTAATAACACATAACCTAACCTAACATAACCAAACGTACCCTAACACAACCTAACGTGCCGCCACCAATATTGATCGCGTCCCCAGTGTCGAGCAGAGTGCAGTGAAGCAATGTAGAGCACAGAAATCCACCGAATAGCAGTGGAGGTTACAAAAGTCGTGGGTACCATAACATAACCTGGCCTAACCAAGCCTAACCATACGTAGCATATGTGACCATGAAGCCGCGACCACTGCTCCTGGAATCCCCATAGCCAAGCAGAATATAGTAGAGAAATGTAGAGCTCGGGAATCCACGGAATAGCATTGTATAGCACAAAAGCCGAAGATACCCTAACCTAACCTGGCCTAATCTAACCCAACCAGACGCAGCATAACCCAACATGACCCGACGCGGGCACTGCTCCTGGCATCCGCGGAGCGAAGCAGAATACAGTAGAGCAGAGTAGAGCGCAGAATCCCACAGAACAGCAGTATACACTAAGAAAGTCAAACGTATCCTAACCAAACTTAACCTAGCATAACCTAACCCAACGCAACCTAACTCAGCCTGACGTGACAGGACCACTATTGCTCGCCTCCCTAGGGTCGAGCGGAGTATAGTAGAGCAGTGTAGAGCGCAGATATCCACCAAATTGCAATGTACAGCGCAAAGGTCGAAGGAATCCTAGACGAACCTTCCGAAAATAACCGAACGGAACGCAAAATGCCTCAAACAAACGTGCCGAGACAACTATTTCCGGCCACCCCAGAGCCAAGCGGTGAGTATTATAGTATATTAAAGCCCAGAAATCCACGGAATGGCATTGTACAACATAAAAGTCAAAGTAGCCCATCCTAACCTTGCCAAACGTAACGTATACAAACTTAGGATAACAAAAACTGTCATTACGAGACCACTATTGCTGGCCCCCACAGAGATCAGCGGAATATACTGGAGCACAGTAGTGTGCAGAAATCCACCGCATTGCAGTGTACAGCACTACAGTCGAAGATATACTAACATAACCTGACCAAATCTAAGCTAACCGAACACAGCATAACACAAAATGATGTGCCGCGACCACTGCTCCTGGCCTCCGCAGTGACGAGCAGAATGCAGTAGAGGACATTAGATCAAAGTAACCCACCGAACGACAGTGTATATAAAAAAAGTCATAGCTATCCTAACCAAACTTAATCTAACGTAACCTAACCTAATATAACCAAGCGTAAAATAACACATTCTATCGTGCCACGGCCATTATTTCCAGCCTCCCCACTGTAGAGCAGAGTATAGTAAAGCAATGTAGGGCGCAGAATTTCACCAAATAGCAGTGTACGGCGCAACCGTCAAAGAAATCCTAACCGATTATTCCTAATATAGCCTGACGAGACGTAACCTGTCTCAACCTAACGTGCCGAGACGTCTATTATCGGACGCACAAGAAGCACGCAGAACATATTAGAGCACATTGAGGTCGTAGAATCCCAGGAAATGCTGTGTATAGCACACAGGCCAATGTAGCATCTACTAACCTAGCCAAACTTATCATACATAAACTTAATCTAAATAAACCTAACATGACGGCATCACTATTGCAGGACTCCACAGAGACAAGCTGAGCATATTAGTGCACATTAGAGCGCAGCAATCCACCGTAAAGCAGTGTATGCTACAATAGTCGAGGATAGCCTAACCTAACCTGGCCTAACGTAGCCCAATCAAATGTGGCATAAGTGAACCTAAAGCCGCAGCCGCTGCTGCTAGCATACCCAGAGTCTAGCAGAATACAGTAGAGCAATGAAGAGCGCAGGAATCTACCGAATAGCAGTGTATAGCAAAAAAGACACAGAAATCATAACCAAGCCTTCCAAACCTACCCGAACGAAACGTAGCATTAATCAAGCTAACGTGCCGAGATCACCATCGCTAGCAGCCCCAGAGGCATGCAGAACATATTAGAGCGCAGTAGAGCGATGAATTCCACGGAAAAACTGTGAATGACACAAAAATCAAAGCTACCCTATCCTAACATAACCAAAATTGTCATACGCAAATGTGGCCTAACCCAACCTAACATGACGAAATCACTATGGCTGGGCTCGACAGAGAGAAGCAGAACGTACTGAATCACAGTGGAGCGCAGAAATCCACCGCATTGCAGTGAACATCACAAAAGCGGTAGGTAAACTAGCATAACCTGTCCTAACCTAACCTGACCAAAAGTAGCATAGCTCAACATAACGTGCAGGGACCACTGCTCCTGGCCTCTCAATAGCCAAGCAGAGTGTAGTAGGCCGAAGCATGCAACAGGAATACACCGGATAAGAGGGTATACCACTAGATTCGTATCTATCCCAGGAACACATATCCTAACATAACATAGCAAAACGTACCCTAACTCAACCTAACGTGCCGCGAACGGTATTGATCGCGTCCCCAGATTCGAGCAGGATAAAGTGGAGCAATGTAGAGCGCAGAAATCCACCGAATAGCAGTGTAGGTTGCAAAAGTCGAGGATACCCGAACATTACCTGGCCTATCCTACCCTAACCAAACGTAGCGTAAGTGAACATAAAGCCGCGACCACAGCCGCAGGCATCCGCAGAATAAAGCAGAATATAGTAGGGCAATGTAGAGCACAGAAGTCCGCAGAATAGCAGTGTGCAGCATAAAAGCCGTAGATATCCTTACCTAACCTGACCTAATCTAGACTATCCAGACGCCGCATGACCCAACATGACGTGCCGCCTCCACTGCTCCTGGCTTCCCCGGAGTCAAGCAGGACACAGTAGAGCAGAGTAGACCGCAGAAACCCACGGATCAACGGTGTACAGTACAAAAGTCAAAGGTATCCTTACCAAACTTAGCCTACCAAAACCTAGCCGAACGGAAACTAACACAGCCTGACATGCCAGGACCACTATCGTTCGTCTCCCCAGGGCCGAGCAGTGTATAGTAGAGCAATGTAGAGCCCAGAAATCCACAAATAGCAGCGAAGAGCACAAATGTCTATGAAATCTTTACCGAACATTCCTAACCTAACATAACGAGACATAACGTATCTCAACCTAGCGTGCTGAGACTATTATTACTGGACACGCCAGAGCCGAGCAGCACATACAAGAGCACATAAGAGCGCAGAATTCCAGGGAAGGCATTGTGTACCACAAATCCAAGGCAGCCTATACTAACCTAGCCAAACGTAGCCTGACCCAACGTAACGTGCCGAGGCCACTATTGCTGGCCTTCCCACGGCAAAGCTGAACATATTAGAGCACTGTTGGGCCCCGAAATCCATCTAGCAGCAGATTATAGCACTGAAGTCGGTGCTATCCTCTCCTAATCTAGCCAACCGTAACATAAACAAACGCAACATAACCCAAGCTAGCCGTGACCACTATTCCTGGACTCCTCAGAGCCAAGGAGGACATACTAGAGCAGAGTAGAGCGCAGAAATCGACAGAATAGCAGTGTATAATGCAATAGTCAGAGCTATACTTGCCAAACATGACCTAACCTTGCCTAACCCCACGTAACCTGACAAAACCTGACGTGCCACGACGACTATTGCTGGCCTCACGGGAGCCGAGCAGAGTATAGCAGTGCGATGTAGAGCGCGGGAATCGACCGAATGCAGCGTATAGCGCACAAGGCAGAGCTGTACTAACCAAACATAAACAAATATGTCCCAACCAAACGCAACAAATCTCATCCTAACCTTCCGAGACCATTCTTGCAGGCCTCTCCAGATCCAAAAAGAATTTACTACAGCAAAGTAGAGCGCAGAAAGCCAACAAATATTAGTGAACATTATAAAAGTCAATGTTATCCTAACTTATCCTGACATAACCGAACGCTACCAAACGTAGAATAATAAACATGACGAGCCGAGACCCATATTGCGGCCTCCTCCGAGCCAAGCAGAGAATATTAGTATTAAGAAGAGCGCAGAAGTTCACCGAACAGCAGTGTACAGCACGAAAGTGAAAGCCATCCTGTAATAACCTACCCACAAGAACCTAATCAAACGTGACGTAACACAAACTCACATGCCACGAACACAATTTCTGGCCTCCCCAGAGTCGAGCATGAGGTATTAGAGGACTGCAAGGAACAGAAATCCACAGAATCCCAGTTTATAGCAGATATGTCGTACCTATACGGACCTAACCCAAACTAACGTAACCTAACCAAACGTGGCATAACTCAACATTGCGTGCCGCGACCACAATCGCGGTCCCCCCGGAGCCATGCAGAATGCAGTAGAGCACAGTAGATCGCAGAAATCTACCGAAAATAAACGTATAGCACGATAGTCAGTGTAATCCTATCCTAACCAAACCTAACCAAACGTGACCGAAATCCACCTATGTTGCCGAGAACATTATTGCAGGCCTCCCATAGTACAAGCAGAAGATATTAGAGCACAGTAGAGCACGGCAATCTACCAAATAGCTGTGTACAGCAATAAAGTCAAAGCTTTCATATCGTAACCAAACCAAACTGACGGAGCCGTACGTAACATAGCAAAACCTTACGTGACGAGACCTACATTGCTGCCCCTCCCAGAGACAATCAGTACATATTCGAGGGGAGTAGACAGCAGAAATCCATAGGAACGCTGTGTAGAGCACAATAGTCGAAGCCACCCTATCCTAGGCCTACCAAAGGTTGCATAAGCGAACGTAGCATAACACAAAACAATAAACAGCAGCGCATAGCACCAAGGTCAAAGCTATCCTATCCTAACATAGCCAAACGTAACATGACCAAACAGAACCTGATTCAAACATACGTGGCGAGAAAACCGTTGCTGGACTCCCCAGGGCCAAGCAGAACATATTAGAGTGCAGTTGAACGCAGAAATCCACCGTATAGCAGTGTATAGCACAAATGTTAAATATATCCTACCATACAAAACCAACAGTCACGTAACAAAACGTAACGTATCAAAATCCATCGTGCCCCGAACGCAATTGCTGGCCTCTCCAGGGCGAAGCAGGGAATATTAGAGCCCACTAGAGCGCAGAAATCCACGGAATAGCAGTGTGTAGCACAAAAGTCTTAGCTGCTCTTTCCTTACCTAACCAGCCGTAACGTAACCAGGCGTAACATATCTGAACCCAACGTGCCGAGGCCACTATGGTTGGCCTGCCCACAGACAATCGGAAGATATTAGAACACAGGAGACTGCAGAAATCAACCGATTAGCAGTACATAGCACAAAAGTCAAAGCTATCCTGTCCTAACCTAACTAAACGTAACGTAAGCAAGCGTAACGTAAGCAAGCGTAACATAGCCAAACGTAACGTAATTCAGCCTGACGTTATGAGACAACTGTTGCTGGCATTCCCAGATCCTAGCAGAATATACTAGAGAACAGTCGAGCGTAAAAATCCGCCGCATTGCAGTGCCTAACACAAAAGTCATATCTACACTATCCTAACCTGAGCAACCGAAACATAAGCGCTCGTTACCTAAATCATACTAACGTGACGAGGATACTACTGCTGGCCTCCGCCGAGCCCAGATGAACATACAAGTGCACAGCAGAGCGAAGATATCCACTGAATAGCAGTGTATAGCAATAAAGTCAAACCTAACCTATACTAACCTATCCAATCGTAACACGATCAAGTGTAACCCAATTCAATCTAGCATGCCGAGGACGCTATTCCTGGCCTCCGCAGAGCCGTGCACGAAATACTAGAGACCAGTACGGTGCAGAAGTACGCCGCACGTATGGCCGCATGTGCGTGCAATGTGTAGCACAGTAGCCACATACATCCGAACATTACCTGGACTAACCTAAACCAACCGAGAGCAGCCTAACTCAACATAACGTGCCGAGACCACTATGGTGCTAAGCCTTTTTCTAGCCCTTCCTCAAACAGTCGACAGCTTTAAAAGCTATGGAGTTATAGGACGCGAGGGCAGTCGGAAACCGTCTACAACGCCGTGACGATTGTCCCGACGACCGCGACGCGCGCCGACAAATGTTGCGCCCCACTTCAAAATTGGTGACACCGATGTGAGCGGAACGGGCAGAAAGCTACGTTGCAGGGGCCTTACACCATGCAGTCTCCATGGATGTACGGGAGCTAATAATGGACGCGCGCAAAGAAAATTCATATTCGTCGCTCAAGAGGGAGCTAATCACCCGAATGGAGTCCAGTCGGTAGGAGAGGACCCGATGCCTCCTGGAAGCCGAGGAGATGGTGTGCTCGAAGCCGCCCCAATTCTTGCGACACCTACGCCGAATCGGGGGAGCGACGTTCCCCGAAGAATTTCTACAAACATTGCGGAGCAGCAGGTTACCGCCCGATATACGCCTCATTTTGGCCGCAAACAAGGACGTAAGCCTAAACAAGGCAGCAGAACGAGCCGACTCGATGGTGGCGGTAACGGGTGCGCGCGTCCAGGTGGCTGCAGCAACCGACCCACCAGAAGGGCAATAGCAATGGACTCATGGGACCCCTGCAGCGGAGTACTCCGTAGCGGCTCAATTGGCGCAGCTCACGCTCGACAATAAATCCCTGAGGCAGGAGATGGCCGTGATGCGGAAAGGCCTCACCGCGGAGGTATGGGGATGCAGAGCGCACCCAGGCCAGGAGGACCGGCGGGCCAGGCCTCACTCCCCACGAAATGGATACCGGTGGGCCAGACCACCCACGCCCAGAGACGGATATCGGCTGGCCAGGAGCCCCACGAAATGTATACCGGTGGGCCAGACCACACACGCCCAGAGACGGATATCGGCTGGCCAGGTCTCCCGTGCGCAACCGCGAATTGGATTGCCGCATCCCCTCCGCCCAGCCGCGAATACTGGCTGGCCCGGGCTACGACCGATAGGTGTGGCCAGCAACACCCCAGGTCACAGGGCAGATCGGCGGATCGCAAAGGACAGTGCTATCACCAAAGACGTTGGGGAGTCAAAACGCAGCAGTGCGAACCCCCATGCACTTGGGGCGCCCAGTCGGCGGGCAGGTCGGGCGGTCATTGATGACGGCAGATGACACCAGCCCACGGACGCGCCGTCTCTATATCACCGACAAAAGGAGCAAAAATAGGTTTATTGGTGGACACGGGGGCAGATCTGTGCGTCTACACACGGTCATCGCCACGAGGCCCGCGCCGGGTGTCGCGATATGTGGTGTTCGCGGCAAATGGATCGAAGATCGCGACATACGGGGCGGTTACGCTAACCCTGAATTTTGGGTTACGTCGCACGTTTACTTGGCGCTTCGTGGTGGCGGATGTTTCGAAGCCAATAATCGGGGTGGACCTTTTGGGCTTTTACGGCTTGCTAGTGGACGTGAGGAATCGCCGTTCAGTGGACGGGGTCACATCTTCTTCGGCATACGGGGCGCCGGCAGATAGGGCAACGCGAGCTATCCCAAGTGTCAGGACGGTGACCAAGGTGTCAATATACCTCGAGCTGATACGAGGGTTCCACGAGATTACGAAGCCAAGTGGAGTACCTACACCGGTCAGACATTCTACAGTCCGTTATATCAGGACCACGCCAGGACAACCGGTCATCTGTAGACCATGGCGATTAGCATCGGATCGCCACAAGGTAGCCAAGAAGGAGATAGCGGCCATGTTGCGCCTAGGGATGGCGAGGCCGTCGGAGAGCAGCTGGGCCTCGCAGCTGCACATAGTGCAAAAAGGGATCAGGGCGAGTGGAGACCGTGCGGCGAATATCTGGCCCTAAAGGCACGGACATTGCCGGATAGATTCCCTGTCAGGCACATCGCGGATTTCGCGCAGACATTATCTGCGAGGAAGGTCTTTTCGACGATCGAACTGGTGCGCGCATATAACCAAATACCAATGACATACGAGGACGTCCGCGAAACCGCGATCACGACGCCGTTCGGACTCTTCGAGTTTCCGTCTATGCCGTTCGGGTTACGGAACGCGGCACAGATGTTCCAGCGTTTCATGGACGAAGTGCTGCGCGGCGTAGATTTCGCATACGCGTATATCGACGATATAATCGTGGCGTCAGCGTCGGAGTAAGAACATTGGGAACATTTGAAAACCGTATTCCGGAAGTTGCAAGAGTACAGAATAATTATAAATCCGGCAAAGTGCGTGTTCGCCCTACCAGAGGTACGATTTCTGGGGTACTTAGTATCGGACAAAGGCACCCGGCCGTTAAACAACGAGGTGCGCGACATTGTAGGTTACCCACAACACGCGAATGCGAAACAGCTCAGAGATTTATTGGGCATGCTAAACTTTTACATGCGTTTCATACCTGGGGCTGCACAAATGCATGCTCCGCTAAACAACCTCTTGAGGGATAATTTGAAGGGCCGCACGCCAATACAGTGACTCCAGAGGCGACGACGGCATTCTGCAGGTCGAAGCGCTCGCTGGCTGAGGCAACCCTTTTGGCGCACCCTCGACCGGGTGCACCACTGTCGCTTACCTGCGACGCATCGGACTTCTACGTAGGCGCAGTGCTGCCACAGCAAACGGAAGATGGCTTGGAGCCGTTCAGTTTTTTCTACAAGAAACTCGCCGCAGCAAAATGCAAGTACGGAGCCTACGACCGGCAACTGCAAGCGATTCACCTCGCCACCAAGCAGTTTCGACACATGGTCGAAGGGCATGATTTTGTGATTTTCACAGACCACAACCCTATAGTATATGCTGTTCAACAGAAGCAGAGTAATGTTCACACAGGCAATTCCGTTACCTGGATTTCATTGGCCAATTTTCATCGGATATCCGACACATAGCCGGAGAGGACAATTTAGTGGTCGATGCATTGTCCAGGGTGGAGGAAGTAGCCCAATGCATCAGTCAGAAGGTACTCGTAGCAGCACATGGAACAGACAAGTGACAAGCGTACGCGCACGGAGGGAAGGACAGCACCCTATGCCTGACGAAGGTCCATGTGACAGGCAGTAAAGAACCACTGTACTGCGACGTCTCGACGGGATGGGTAAGACCGTTTGTTACGAAGCTATTCCGTCGAAGGGCGTTTGAACAAGTACATTGGTTATCGCATCCCAGAACCAACGCAACCGCTAGAGCGGTGGCGGAAAGATACGTTCGGCCGCCGATGAAAACCGACTGCAGACGTTGGGCACGCGCATGCGTACCGTGCCATCGTGCCAAGATAACAAGGCATGTTCGATTGCCGCCGGGAAAGTTTTTGCCATCAGGGAGATTTGAACATGTCCACATCGACATCGTGGTTTCGCCGGTGTCCGAAGGCTACCGATACTTCCTCACCTGCGTGGACAGATTCACCCGGTGGCCCGAAGATATACCGTTGAGGGACCAGGAAGCCCCAACCGTGGCACGGGCATTCTACGTAGGTTGGGTGGCGCGTTTCTGAACGCCGCTGCGGGTCACAACAGACCAGGGGCTGCAGTTCGAATCCCACATGTTTAAGCACCTAGAACAACTCACCGGCACCTCCCACTGGAGGACCATGGCCTACCATCCGACAGCCAGCGGCATGGTGGAGAGGTTCCACCACAACTGAAGGCCGCCATCCGCTGCCACCAGCATTCCGAATGGACGAGGGTCCTTCCTACCGTCTTGCTGGGCATCCGCTCCGCCTGGAAGGAAGACCTGCAGGCATCATCAGCCGGGATGGCGCACGGCGGGACGCTGCGTTTGCCGAGAGAATTCCTGTCGTCACGGCCAACAGGCACTCAGCGGCAAAAGGCCGCTTTCGCTAAAGAACTGCGGCAGCATTTCCGAAAATTCGCGCCGGTTCCAGGAACAAGCTACGGCCAGCAACTAGTGTTCGTGTTCATGGACTTGGCCGCGGCCGAAGAGGTCTTCGTCAGGAACGATACCGTTCGGCCTGTCCTGCAGCCTCGCTACGACGGAGCAGTCACGGCCACCGCCCGCAGTACGAAAAATTTCTTGCTGGACATCAGGGGCAGAGAGGTCGCCGTGTCTACCAACAGACTGAAACAGGCCTATACACTCGTGGTGGTAGCCGAGGAGACACCAAGGGCCAACCAGCCCCAGGAGCCACAACGACTAGCAACCCTGCTTGCGCCTCAGACAACGATGCAGTCAGTAAGCCAGCCGACTGTGGAGAAAACGCGGCGAACAGCGACGCGGGCAGCTCGTCCACCAGCGCCACGACCGATATTGCGGTCGACAGTGCAACCAGGAATCCGGACAACGATGTCATGCAGACGAATCAACTATCCGGTCCGACTTCAAATAACAAGATTAAGACACACACGGACTTCTACAACGCCGTGACGACTGTCCCGACGATCGCGACGAGCGTCGACAAATGTTGCGACCTACCTAAGCGCTAGAGTCAAAGCTATCCTCTTCGTAACTACCAATCGTAACATAACCAAACGAAACTTAACTCAACCTAACGCGCTGCAACCACTATTGCTGTCCTCCCCAGTGCCAAGCAGAACAAATTAGTGGAGAGTAGAACGCAGAAATCCATGGAAT
>NW_016919683.1:0-1888 GCF_001483705.2 Eufriesea mexicana
TATTCTTGCACTCCGTAGAGCCAAGCAAAACACGCTAGGGCACACTACGTCGCAGAAATGCAAAGGATGGCAATGCACAGCACAAAAGTTGAAGCTATCCTGACCAAACATATTCTGACCGAGCCTAGCCGAACGTTACCAGACTCATCATAATGTAACGGGGCCACTATTGCCGGCATCGCCAGAGCCAAGCTGAAAATATTAAAGCATTGTAGGTGGCAGGGATCCACCTAAAAGCAGTCTATAGCATTAAACTCAAAGCAATCCTCTTCTAACCCGACCAATCGTATCATACCAAAACGTAACCTACCTAAACCTAGCGTGTCGTGACCTCTATTGCTGGCCACCCCAGATCCAAGAAATCACTTAAGCGGAGAGTAGAACGCAGAAATTCATAGAATCGCAGAGAAGTCCAAGCTACCCAAACCTGACCCAAACCACCTGAACATTGCCAAACATAACATAACTCAACCTAACGAGCCGATGCCGCTATTTCTGACATCCCCAGCGCAAGCAGGGCACAATAGAGCACAGCAGAGCTCAGAAATCCACCGAACAACAGATTATACTAACCACAGTCAAAGCTATCTTATCCTAACGCAACGTAACCTAACCCGACCAAACGTACCATAACACGACCTAACCTGCCGCGACCACTATTTCTAGCTCCCGAGAGTCGAGCAGAGCACGGCAGACAGCTGTAGAATGCAGAAGTCCACGGAAGTGCGATGTATAGCACAAAAGTCTAGGTTACCCTGTCCCAACCACACGAAACGTAACATAACCAAACGCACCCTAACTCAGCCCATCTTGCCGAGAGCACTACTGCTTGCCTCCACAGAGCGAAGCCGAATATGCTAGAGCGCAGTAGATGGCAGTAATCCAACGCACTGCAGTGTTTAGCACAGGAGTCAGGGATATCCTAACCTATCGCATCGCCGGAGACTAGTAGGGCGCAGAATTGCAGTGTGTAGCTCAAGAATCATAGCTATCCCATCCTAACACAACGTAACCTAACCAAGCCAAACATAATCTAACACAGCCTAACGTGCCGCGGCCAATATTGATGGCATCCCCAGGGCCATGCAGAGCATGTTAGGGCACAGTAGAGCGGTTAAATCCACCGAAAGTCAGTATGCAGTACAAACGTCAAAGATACCCCCTCCGAACCTACCCTACCGTAGCAGAACCAAACGTAAACATGCTAACCTAACGAACCGCCTCCAGTATTGCTGGCCTCCGCCGAGCCAAGCAGAGCATAATAGAGTAGAGCAGGACGCAGAATCCCATAGAATCGCGGTGTATAGCAGATAAGTCCAAGCTGTACGAACCAAGCCAGAGCTAACGTGACCTAACCAAACGTATTGTACTTCAACCTTTCATGCCGAGACCGCTATTGCTGGTTTCCTCAGAGCCAAGCAGAACATACCACAGCACAGGTGTGAGTAGAAATCCTCCGAATAGCAGCGTATGCCGCGAAAGTCAAAGCTATCCAAATATAACCCAAACTAACACAACGTAACCAAACGTAGCCTAACACAATCGAACGTGCTGAGACCATCATTGCCGGCAGCCCCAGAACCAGGCAGAGCATATTAAATCAGAGTACACCGCAGATATCCACCGAAGAGCAGTGTACAGCACAAAAGTCGAAGCTACGCTCTCCTAACCTTGCAAAACGTAACAAAACCGATCATAACGTAACCCAACATGTGGTGACACGGCCACGCTTTCTGGCCACACGAGAGCCAAGCAAAGCATAATATAGGAGAGTAGAGCGCAGATGTCCATAGAGTCGCAGTGTACAGCAGAATAGTCGAAGATGTCCACACCTAACCAGAGCAAACGTAACACAACCAAACGTATCCTAACCCAACCTGTCGCACAG
>NW_016919684.1:0-1369 GCF_001483705.2 Eufriesea mexicana
TTCAGTCACCATTTCATAAAATTTTGAAGATCAATATTAATTAATATATCAAATTTAATGTAACGTAACAGTGTCCGAAGTATCGAAGTCAAATAATTCTACAATTAAATAATTCTACAAACAAATATCGGCAATTTTTTAGTAGAGAATCTTTGAATTTCTACTCTCCTCTAGCCAAAAAATCGTGAAGTGCAAAGGGTTAATAATTAATAATATATATTGGTGGACTCAAAGTAAAGCTAGTATAGGCATTAGGCAAAATAGAAAATGGTGGAAGAGTATGCTCAGTCGCGCCGTTGCGAAAAATGGCGAACTATGGTACAGGTGTGTCTTACACTCGTGTCAGTGCACAGCAAGCTGTGTGCACCATATCCAATTAATCCATAATCGATTAATGAATTATGCGATTGTATTTTCTACACACATACCCGAATATTCAATCCACCATACAGGGGGTCTTGCAAAATGTCTGATGAGCTTTCGTAAACCACGAAGTCTTTCAAAACGAGGAACCGGGTTCCACTGAACGCGCTGAACCTACTCATCTTCGTTGCTCGCTAATTTATTAAAACGATAAAGGATAAAAGAAACAGATCCTTGATATACTCCCCCATTCTTGGCAATTTGAATCTATAAATTACTCGATGATACCTAACCTAACGATTTCTTATCGTTTCAAAACGCGGAACCGGGTTCCAGTGAACGCGCTGAACCTACTCATCTTCGTTGCTCGCTAATTTATTAGAACGATAAAGGATAAAACAAATAGATCTTTGATATACCTCCCCCATTCTTGACAATTTGAATCTAATATTAGAACGATAAAGGATAAAACAAATAGATCTTTGATATACCTCCCCCATTCTTGACAATTTGAATCTATAAACTACTCGATAATACCTTATCTAACGATTTCTTATCGTTTCAAAACGCGGAACCGGGTTCCAGTGAACGCGCTGAACCTACTCATCTTCGTTGCTCGCTAACTTATTAGAACGATAAAGGATAAAACAAATAGATCTTTGATATACCTCCCCCATTCTTGACAATTTGAATCTATAAACTACTCGATAATACCTTATCTAACGATTTCTTATCGTTTCAAAACGCGGAACCGGGTTCCAGTGAACGCGCTGAACCTACTCATCTTCGTTGCTCGCTAACTTATTAGAACGATAAAGGATAAAAGAAACAGATCCTTGATATACTCCCCCATTCTTGGCAATTTGAATCTATAAACTACTCGATGATACTTAACCTAACGATTTCTTATCGTTCCAAAGCGCGGAACCGGGTTCCACCGAATGCGCTGAACCTACTCATCTTCGTTGCTCGCTAACTTATTAGAACGATAAAGGATAAAACAAAT
>NW_016919685.1:0-1941 GCF_001483705.2 Eufriesea mexicana
AGGAAGCTAGCTCACCACGATATTAATCGAAAATGTCAATAAAACTGAACTTTCCAGCCCGTTCCTTCATCATTGCTATGACTATAGCACGCCAATAGGATCTTTCCTCCTTACTTATGCAAGGAAGTTGGCTCACCACGATATTAGTCGTAAAACTCAATAAAATTGAATTTTCCAGCCAGATTCTATGGCATTGCAAAGCCTATAGCACGCAATTAGAATCTTTCCTTCGTATTTATATGAGAAAGTTAACTCACCACGATATTAGCCGAAAATGTCAATAAAATTGAATTTTCCATCCCGATTCTATAGCATTGTCGTGGCTATAGCTCGCCAATTTAATCTTTCTTCCATGTTTATGCAGGAAAGTTATCTCACCAAGATATAAGTCGAAAATGTCTACAAAATTGAATTTTCCAGCAAGATTCTATAGCATAGCAATGCCTATAGCATGCCAACAGTATCTTTCCTCCTGATTTATGGAAGAAAGCTAGTTCACCACCATATTAGTCGTAAATGTCTATAAAATTGATTTCTCCAGCCAGATTCTTTGGCATTGCAATGGCAATAGCACGCCAATAGAATTTTCCGTCTTATTTACGCAAGAAAGCTAGCTAACCACGATATTAGTCGAAAATGTAAGTAAAATTGAATCTGCCAGGCACATTCTATATCATTGCAATGGCTATAGTACGCCAAAAGGATCCTTCCTCCTTACATATGCAAGGAAGCTAGTTCACCGCGATATTAGTCGAAAATGACAATAAAATAGAACTTTCCAGCCAGATTCTGCAGCATTGCGGTGGTAATAGCTTGCCAATATAATCTTTCCTCCTTGTTTATGCGAGAAAGTTAGCTCACCACGATACTAGTAGAAAAGGACAATAAAATTGATCTTTCCATCCAGAATCTGTAGCATTGCAAAGGCAACAGCACGCCAATATAATCTTTCCGTCTTATTTACGCAAGAAAAATAACTCACCACGATACTAATCGAAAATGTCAATAAAATTGAACTTTCCAACCCGTTTCAGCAGCATTGCAATGACTATAGCACGCCAAAAGGATCTTTCCTCCTTACTTATGCAAGGAAGTTGGCTCACCAAGGTATTAGTCGCAAAAGTCAATAAAATTGAACTTTCCAGCCAGATTCTATTGCACTGCAAAGCCTATAGCACGGAAATAGAATCTTACCGTCGTATTTATGCGAGAAAGTTAACTCACCACGATATTAGCCGAAAATGTCAATAAAATTGAATTTTCCATCCAGATTCTAAAGCTTTGCAGTGACTATAGCTCGCCAATTTAATCTTTCTTCCATGTTTATGCAGGAAAGTTATCTCACCAAGATATTTGTCGAAAATGTCAATAAAATCGAATTTTCCAGCAAGATTCTATAGCATTGCAATGCCTATGGCATGGCAACAGAATCTTTCCTCCTGATTTATGGAACAAAGTTAGCTTACCACCATGTTATTCGGAAATGTCAATAAAATTGGTTTCTCCAGCCAGATACTTCGTCATTGCAATGCCAATAGCACGCCAATAGCATCTTTCCGCCTTATTTACACAAGAAAGATAGCTCACCACGATATTAGTTGAAAATGTCGATAAAATCGAAACAGCCAGGCACATTCCATATCATTGCAATGGTTATAGCACGCTAATAGAATCTTTCCGCCTTATTTACACAAGAAAGATAGCTCACCAAGATATTAGATGTAAAAGTCAATAAAATTGAACTTTCCAGCAAGATTCTATAGCATTGCAATGCCTATAGCATGCCAACGGAATCTTTCCTCCTGATTTATGGAAGAAAATTGGCTCACCACCATATTATTCGTAAATGTCAGTAAAATTGATTTTTCCAGCCAGATTCTTTGGCATTGCAATGGTTATAGCTTGCCAATATAATCGTTCCTCCTTGTTTATGCAAGAAAG
>NW_016919685.1:1975-3292 GCF_001483705.2 Eufriesea mexicana
CAATGAATTTGAATTTTCCATCCAGATTCTATAGCAATGCAATGGCAATAGCACCCCAATAAAGTCTTTGCTCCTTATTTATGCAAGAAAAGTAACTCACCACGATGTTAGTCGAAAATGTCAATAAAATTGAATTTTCCTGCCAAATTCTACAGGATTGCAATGGCTATAGCAAAGCCCGTTTCTGCTGCATTGCTATGACTATAGCACGCCAATAGGATCTTACCTCCCTACTTATGCAAGGAAGTCGGCTCACCACGATATTAGTCGTAAAAGTCAATAACATTGAATTTTCCAGCTAGATTCTATAGCATTGCAAAGCCTATAGCACGCAAATAGAATCTTACCTTCGTATTTATGCGAGAAAGTTAACTCACCACGATATTAGCCGAAAATGTCAATAAAATTGAATTTTCCATCCAAATTCTAAAGCATTGCAGCGACTATAGCTCGCCAATTTAATCTTTCTTCCATGTTTATGCAGGAAAGTTATCTCACCAAGATATAGGCCGAAAATGTCAATAAAATTGAATTTTCTAGCAAGATTCTATAGCATTGCAACGCCTATAGCATGGCAGCAGAATCTTTCCTCCTGATTTATCGAACAAACTCAGCTTACCACCATATTATACGTACATGTCAATAAAATTAGTTTTTCCAGCCAGATTCTTCGGCATTGCAATGCCAATAGCAGGCCAATAGCATCTTTCCTCCTTATTTACGCAAGAAATATAGCTCACCACGATATTAGTTGAAAATGCCGATAAAATCGAAACTGCCAGGCACATTCCAGATCATTGCAATGGTTATAGCACGCCAAAAGCATCTTTCCTCCATACTTATGCAAGGAAGCAAGCTCACCACGATACAAGTCGAAAATGACAATAAAATTGAACTTTCCAGCCAGATTCTGCATCATTGCAGTGGTAATAGCTTGCCAATATAATCTTTCCTCCTTGTTTATGCGATAAAGTTGGCTCACCAGGATACTAGTAGTAAATGACAATAAAATTGAACTTTCCATCCAGATTCTATAGCATTGCAATGGCAACACCACCCCAATAAAATCTATGCTAATTATTTATGCAAGAAAAATAACTCACCACAATATTAGTCGAAAATGTCAATAAAAGTGAACCTCCCAGCCCGTTTCGGCAACATTGCAATGACTATTGCACGTCAATAGAATCATACCTTCGTATTTATGCAAGAAAGTTAACTCACCACGGTATTAGCCGAAAGTGTCAATAAAATTGAATTTTCCATCCAGATTCTATAGCACTGCAGTGGCTATAGCTCGCCAATAGAAACTTTCTT
>NW_016919685.1:3394-4108 GCF_001483705.2 Eufriesea mexicana
CCTATAGCATGGCAACAGAATCTTTCCTCCTGATTTATGGACGAAAGTTAGCTCACAACCATATTAGTCGTAAATGTCTATAAAATTGTTTTTTCCAGCCAGATACTTCGGCATTGCAATGCCAATAGCACGCCAATAGAATCTTATTTACGCAAGAAATGTCGCTCACCACGATATTACTTGAAAATGTCGATAAAATCGAAACTGCCAAGCACATTCCATATCATTGCAATGGTTATAGCACACCAGAAGGGTCTTTCCTCCTTACTTAGGGAAGGAAGTTAGCTTACCACGATATTGACAGAAAATGACTATAAGATTGAATTTTCCAGCAAGATTCTATAGCATTGCAATGCCTATAGCATGCCAACAGAAACCTTGCTCCTAATTTATGGAAGAAAGTTAGCAAAGTTATGGAAGAAAGTTAGCTCAACCCCATATTAGTCGAAAATGTCAATCAAATTGAATTTTCCATCCTGATTCTATAGCATTGCAACGGCAATAGCACGCCAATAAAATCTTTGCTCCTTATTTATGCAAGAAAGATAACTCACCACGATATAAGTCGAAAATGTCACAGAAATTGAATTTTACTGCCAGATTCGACAGGATTGCCATGGCTACAGTACGCCAAAAGGGTCCTTCCTCCTTACATATTCCTGGAAGTTAGCTCACCACGATATTAGTCGAAAATGTCAATGAATTTGAATTTTC
>NW_016919686.1:0-741 GCF_001483705.2 Eufriesea mexicana
TCGGTGGACTTCAGCTATCTACTCTGCTCTAATATGATCTGCTTGTCTCTGGGGTGGCCAGTATATGTGGCCTCTGCACGCTAGGTTGAGTTATGTTACGTTGCGGTACGGTAGGATAGGCAGGCTTTATTGGGATTTCTCTGACTTTTGTGCCGTACACTGCTATTCGGTGGATTCATGCACGCCACTTGCTGTACTTTACACTGGGAGGCGAGAAATTGGCGTCGTGGCACGTTAGGTTGCGTTATATTGGGAGGCGAGAAATTGGCGTCGTGGCACGTTAGGTTGCGTTAGGTTATGTTTGGCAAGGTTAGGTTAGGTTATGTGTGGACAGGATAGCTTAGACTTTTGTGTTGTACACTGCTTTTCTGTTGATTTCTGTCATCTACTGTGCTCTACTATATTCTGCTTGGCTCTGTGGATGCTAGCAGCGGTGGTCGCGGCACGATGTGTTGAGC
This sequence comes from Eufriesea mexicana, assembly GCF_001483705.2. Taxonomy (NCBI): domain Eukaryota; kingdom Metazoa; phylum Arthropoda; class Insecta; order Hymenoptera; family Apidae; genus Eufriesea; species Eufriesea mexicana. The sequence continues at coordinate 459 of NW_016919686.1, forward strand.
TATGCTTCGTTTGGTTAGTTTATGTTCGGTAGGATTAGGTCTGGATATCTTCGTCTCTTGTGCTATACACTGTTATTCGGAGGATTCCTGCGCCCTGCTGTGCTGTAGTACACACTGCTTGTCCGTGTTGGGGACAGCAATAGTGGTCTCGTCATGTTAGGTTGTGTTATGTTACGTTTGACACGGTTAGGAGGGGAAACTTTGATTTTTGCGATTCACACTGCTATTCCGTAGATTTCTGTGATATACTGCGCTCTACTACATTCTGCTTCGCTCAGGGGGT
>NW_016919687.1:0-9697 GCF_001483705.2 Eufriesea mexicana
TTCAATGATATCCTAACCAAACCTGCCCTAACCTAAACCAACCACACATAGCCTAACTGAAATAAACGTGCAGAGACCACTATTTCTGTCCTCACCAGAAAAAAGCAGAGCCGCTTAGGGCAATGTAGAGAGCATAAATCCACCGAAAAAGAGTGTATAGCATAAAAGTCAAAGATATCCTGGCCTAACCGGACCTAATCCAAACTAAACCGACGAAGCATAGATCAACACATCGTGCCGCGACCACTGCCGCTGGCATCCCGAGGGACAATCGGAATAAATTAGAGCACAGTATATAACAGAAACCGACCGAAGAGCAGTATATAGCACAAAAGTCAAAGCAATCCCGGCCACATATAACCTAACCTAACCTTGCCACCCATAAATTAACACAACCTAATGTGCCACGACGTCAATTTATCGCCTCCCAGAGCCTATTAGAATATACCGGAGCACAGTATGGCGCAGAAATCTGGCGCCATGCAGTGTGAAGCACCAAATTCAAGGTTATCCTTACCTAACCTGGCATAACCTAACCGAACCAAATGAAGCCAAACTCAATACAACTTGCCGCGACCACTATTGCTGGACTTCCCAGGGCCAAGCAGATTACTGTAGAGCCAGTAAAGTGCCGGAAACCTCGGAAAAACTGTGTATGGCACGTAAGTCAGAGCAATCCTCCCCAAACATATTCCAACCGAGCGTAATCAAATGTAACCTAACTCAACATGACGGGCGATGGCCACCATTGCTGACCACATGGAAACCAAGCAGAGTGTGATACAGCAATTTCGAGCGCAGACATCCACCGTATATCAGTGTACAGCACAAAAATGAATGATATCCCATTCTGACCTAACCTAACCTAACCTAACCAAACGTACCCCAATCCAACCTAACGCGTCTAGACCTCTACCGTTGACCTCGCCATCGCCAAGTTCATATTAGTGGAGAGAAGAGCCCAGAAGCCCACAGAACGGCAGTGCTAAGCAGAAAAATCATTGCTATCCTGACCTGATCCAAACCAACCTAACTTGCCCAAACGAAACGTAGCTCAAACTCACCTGCGGAGACCACTATTGCTGGCCTCCACAGAGCTCATCGGAGCATATTAGAGTAGAGTAGAGCGCAGAAATCCACCGAATGTCTGTGTACATAACAAAAGTTAGCGATATCCAGACATAACCTGACCGAACATAACATATTCTAACGCAGAGTATCTAAACCTAATGGGCAGGGTAAACCGTTGCAGACCTCCCAGGAGGCGCGTAGAATGTAATATTGCATAGAAGAACGCATAAAGCCGCCGCGTTGCAGTGTAAAGCACAATAGTCGAAACCGTCTTAACCAAACTTAACCTAACCTTACGTAACCAAGTGTAACATAATTCAACCTATCGTGCAGAGACCACCATTTCTGGCTACCCCAGACAGAAGCAGAGCGTATTTGAGCGCAGTAGAGCGCAGAAATCATCCGAAAAGCAGTGTATGCCGCAAGAGTCGAAGCTATCCTCACCTAATCTATGCAAATATAACATAACCGAACGTAACCGAACTCAACCATACGTGCATAGAACAGTATTACTGACCTCCTCAGAGCCAAGCAGAATGCACTAGAGCACAGTAGAGCGCAGAAATCCATCGAATATCTGTGCATGGCACAAAAGTCAAAGTTATCTTAGCCAAACCGAACCAAGCATGACATAGCAAAACGTAACATAACTCAAACTAACGTGCCTAGACCACTGTTGCTGACCTGCCAAGAGCGAAGGAGAATAAACTAGAGCGCAGTAGAGTGCCGATGTCCGACGAATTGCAGTGTAAAGCACAAAAGTCAATGATACCCTAACCTAGCCTTACCCAACATAACCTAATCGGACGTAGCCTAACCCAACATAACGTGCCGCGAACACTACTGCTATCTTCAACAGAGACAAGCAGTGCATGTTAGTGGGGGTTATTGCGTAGAAATAAATAGAACGGCGGTGTACAGCAGAGGCGTCAAAGCTATCCAAGTTTAACCCAAACCACCATAACCAAGTGAAACGTAGAGTAACTCAACATAATGTGCCGCGACCACCATCCCTGGCATCCCCAAAGCAAAGCAGAGAATATTAGAGGACAGTAGAGCGCTGAAATCCACCGACTTTCTGTGTAGATCGAAAAAGTCTAAACTATCGTATCCTAACCTAACCTATCGTAGCATTTCCAGACATAAACTGACACAACCTAACGGGCCGCGCCAACCATTGCTGGACTCCCCAGAGCCAAACAGCACATATTAGGCATGAGTGGGGCGCAGAAGTCCATAGAGCGTCATTGAACAGCAGAAGATTCAATGATACCAAAACCTAACCCAAACTAACCTAACCTAACGAAACGTTGCCAAGCTGATCGTAATGCGCCGCTACCACTGTTGCTGGTCTCCCCAGGGTCAAGTAGACTGTCGTAGAGCACAGTAGAGCGCAGGAATCCACCGAATAACAGTGTATAGCACGAAAGTCGGAGCTATCCTGGCAAAACCTAATCTAGTCTGACATAACCAAACGTACACTGGCACAAGCTAACCTGCCGAGATCACTATCGCTATATTCTCGAGAGCCGCTCACGGCATATTAGAGGGCAGTCGATAGCAGAGGTCCACCGAATAGCAGAGCATTGGACAACAGTCATAGCTATCCTGTCCGAATCGAACAAAACCTATTGTAACCAACCGTTATCTAACCCAACCTACCGTACCGAGATAACTATCGCTGGCATCCCGAGAGCCAGTCAGAGCATGTTAGAGCACAGTGGAGCGCAGAAATCCACGGAATATCGTTGAACAGCACAAAAGTCAAAGCAGTCCTCTCCCAAACCAACCAAACGTAACATAACCAAGCGTAGTCCAGCACAAACTAACGTGCCGTGACCACTATTGCTGACCTCCGCAGAGCCAAGCAGAATATACTAGAGCACGGTACAGCGCAGTAGCCATCCGCGTTCCACTTGACATCACAAAAGTCAGCGATACCCTGACCAAACATAACCTACCCTGGCCTACCCAAACGAAACACAACTCAACCTAACATTTCTCGTCTACTATTGGTGGCGCACACATAGACAAGCAGATCACGATAGAGCACCGAAGAGTGCGGAAGTCTACAGAATAACAGTTTTGAGCACAAGCGACAGACATGTCCAAACTTTACCGAACCAAACCTAACCCAACCAAACGTAACCAAACTCAACGTAACGCACCGCTACAATTATTGCAGGCTTCCACAGTGCCAAGCGGAGCACAATAGATTAGTGTAGAGCGAAGGAATCCACAGAATCGTAGTGTATAAAAGAGAAGTCAAGGCTATCCAAACCTGACCCATGCAAAACTGGCATAACCAATCGTAACCCAACTGAAACTAACTTGCCGAGACTACTGTTTCGGGACTCCGCAGAGCCAAGCAGAATATACTAGGGCACCGTAAGGCGCATGTATACGCCGCAATTGCAGTGTAAATCACAAAAGTCAAGGATATCTTAACCTAACCTAACATAACCTAACCAAGTCCAAGGTAGACTATCTCAACATGATGGGCCGTGATCACATTTCCTGGCCTTCCCAGAGCAAAGCTGAACATACTAGTGCACAGTAGAGCACTGATATCCACCGAATAGCAGTGTACAGCACAAAAGGAAAGGCAAATCTGTCCAAACCTATCGTAAGCTAACTTAACCAAACGCAGAACAACCAAACATTACGAGCCGACACCACTATTACTGGCACCCACAGAGAAGAGCAGAAGGTACTAGAGCACAGTAGAGCGCAGAAATCCACCGAGTGACAGTGTATGGCACAAAAGTCAGAGCCATCCGCACCAAACCTAACCAAACGTGACCTAACCAAACGTAACATAACAAAAAGTAACGTGCCGCGGCCACGCTTGCTGGCGTGCCCAGAAACAAGCAGAGCATGTAAGAGCACAGTAGGGAGAAGAAATCCACCTCATATCAATGTGCAGTGCAAAAGTCAAAGATATTCTTTCCTAGCCCAAAAAACCTAACAAAACCTAACGTGCCGCTGCCACTATTTCTGGCCTCCACATAGCAAGACAGAGCATAGTAGATCACAGCAGTGCGCAGAAATCAACCGAATAGCAGTCTACAGCACTAAAGTCATGGTCACCCTAGCCTAACCTAACCAAGCATATCATAACCAAACGTAACATAACTAAACCTACCGTGCCAAGACCATTGTTACTGACCTCCACAGAGCCTTTGAGAATATACCAGAACACAGTGGAGCGCAGAAATCCGCCGCATTGCAGTTTAAAGCACAAAAGTCAAAGCTGTGCTAACCTAACATAACCGAACGTAGCGTAATTCAACATAACGTGCCGATACCACTATTGCTGTGTTTCGCGGAGCCAAGCTGACCATATTAGAGTACCTTAGATGGCGGAAATCCGCCGAGTGGCGGTGTACAGCACATAAGTGAGAGCTCTCTCTCCTTACCTAACCAATCGTAATATACCCAAGCGTAACCTAACTCAACCGTACGGGCCGCGACCGCTGTTGCTGGCCTCACCAGAGCGAGGCAGAATATATTATAGGAGATGGGGCCGCCGAAATACACATAATCGCAAGGTACAGCAGAGAAGTAAAAGCTATCAAAAGCGGACCATAGCAAACATGACACAGCCAAACGTGACCTAACGCAGCCTAACCTACCGCGGCCACAATTTCCGGCCTCCACAGAGCCAAGTGGTACATGCTAGAACAGAGTAGCTCATAGAAGTCCGCTGCACTGCAGTGTACAGCACAAAAGTCAAAGATATCCTACACAACCCAAACAAGCCTAACCTAACCAAATGTAACATAGCCCTACCTAGCGCGCTGCGGCCGCTATTTCTGGCCTGCCCTGAGTCCAGCAGGGTAGAGTGGAGCAATGTAGAGCTAAGACATCCAGAGAGTGGCAGCGTATATCACAGAAGTCAAAGCAATCCTATCCTAACCTGTCGAAACTTAATAAAACCAATCGCAACAGAACTTAAACTAATGTGCCGAGACCACTATTACTGGAACCCGCAGAGCCAAGCAGAATATGTTAGAGCACAGTGGACCGTAGAAATCGACCGCATTGCTGTGCATAGCACAAAAGACGATGGCAACCTGACCAAACATAATCTAACCTAACATAACCAAACGTAACTTTCCGCGATCACCGTTATTTACATTTGCGAGGTTAGGTGAGGTATATTTCGGTTAGGATAGCCATGCCCTTCGTCTGTACACTGCGTTTCTATGGATTTCTGAACTCTCCTCTCCCCTAACCTGAACTGCTTGTCTCTGGTGTGGTCAGCAGTGGTGTTCACGGCACGGTAGGTAGAGTTGGGTTGCGTTTGGCTATGTTACGCTTTGCTCTGTTAGGAAAGTGTAGCATTGACTTCTTTGCTACGCGCTGCTATTCGGAGAGTGTCTGCTGCCTACTGTGCTATAATATTTTCTACTTGCCTCTAGGGAGGTCAGAAATTGTGGCCTCGCCACGTTAGGCCGTTTTCGGTTACGTTTGGTTAGTTAAGGTTACGCTGAGTTCGATCGGGATAACTTTGACTATCGTGCTATACACCGTTATTCGGCGGATTCCGCGCTCGTCTGTTCTCTACAACATTCTGCTTGGCCCTGTGGAGGCCAGCAGCAGTTGTCTCGGCACGATGGTATGAGCAATGTAACGTTTGGTGATGTGAAGGTTTGTTAAGTTAGGATAGAGTGGTTTCGACTTTTGCGCTTCACACAGATACTTGTTGGATTTCTGCGCTCTTCATTGCACACCTGTACTCTGCTCGACTCAGGGGAGACGAGCAATAGTGGTCTCGGCACTGTAGATTGAGGTATGTAACGCTTATTGCGTTACGCTTATCTAAGTTAGTATAAGGTATCTTTGACCCTTGTGCTATACATTGCTTTTCGGTGCATTTATGCACTCTACTGTGCTCCAGCGTCCTCTGCTTGGCGCTGGGGAGGCCAGCAATTGTGTCTTTGGCACTTTAGGCTGTGTTCGTTTACGTTCGGTTGTGTTACATTTTGTTAGGTTGAGATATGGTGGCTATGACTTTTGTGCTATGCACTGCGATTCTATGGACTTCTGCGTTCTTCTCTCCTCCAATTTCTTCCGCTTGGCTCTGGGGAGTGCAGTTATAGAGGTCTCGCATCTTAAAATATTGTTGTGTTTAAAATATCTTAAAATTGTGTTGTGTTTAGCTACGTTACGTATGTATAGGTTAGGATAGGATTGCTTTGGCTATTGTGCTGTACAGTGCTATACGGTGGATTTCTGCATTCTACTGTGCTCTAGTATGTTCTCCTTGGCTCTGTGGAGGCCGGCAATAATGGTCTCGGCATGTTAGTATGAGGTACCTTACGATTGGCTTGGTTAGGTTAGGATAGATTTTGGTTACGGTAGTTTTGACTTTTGTGCAATACACTGATATTCGGCGGATCTCTTTGCTCTACATTTCTCTAGTAACCTCTGGTTGGCTCTCGGGAGTCCATTAACACTCGTCGCCGCATGTTTGGTTAAGTTAAGACACGTTTGATCATGCTATGCTTCCTAGTGTTATGTTTGGATATGTCTTCCTTTTCAGCAAATCACTTCGTTCCTATGAATTTCTGCGATCTGCTCTCCTCTATTATATTCTTCTTGGCTCTGCGATGGCCAGCAATAGTGCTCGCGGCATGATAGGTAGATTAGGATACGATTGGCTATGCTACGATTGGTTAGGTTAGGGTAGGGTTCCTCTAACTTTCGCGCTATACAATGATATTCGGTGGGCTTTGCGCTCTAATCTGTTCTAGTGTGTTCTGCATGGCTCCAGAGGGCTCAGCAATAATGGCCATGGCACGTTATGTTGTGTCAGGCTACGTTTGGTTTGGCTGGTATATGTCTGGTTAGGTTAGGATGCTTTTGACTCTTTTGCTATACACTGCACTGGGATGGATACCTTTCATCTACCGTGCTCTAGTATATTCTGCTTGGCTCTGGCGAGGACAGCATTGTTGGCCTCGGCACATTACCTTGAATTAGGTTACGTTTGGTTACGTTGCGTTCGGTTAGGTTAGGAGAGGTTGCTTCGACTTTCGTGCTATACAGTGCGATTCGGTGGATTTCTGCGCTCTACTGGGATCTAACATTGTCCGTTTGGCTCTGTGAAGGCCAGCAATATTTGCCTCGGAACCTTAGGCTGAGTTATGTTACGTTTGGTTGGGATGAGTTTTTGGCTAGGCTTGGTCGTAATAGAGCTGACTTTTCCGCTATACACCGCTCATCTGTTTATTCCTGTGCTCTGCTCTCCTCTAATATGTTCTGCTTGTCGCCAGCGAGGTCGGAAATATAGGTCCCGGCACGTTAGGGACAGTTAAGTTACGTTTGGCCGTGTTAGGTTGGGGTAGATTTGACAAATGTGCTGTACACTGCTGTTGTATGGCTTCCTGCGCGCTACTTTTCTCTATCGTATTCAACATGTCTCTTGGGTCGCCAGCAATACTGGTCGCGGCGCGTCAGGTTGAGCCATGCTGCGCTCGGGTATGATACTTTTGGCGAGGTAAGGATAGGATAGTTCAGACTTTTGTGCTAAACACTGCATTCCGTGGATTTCTGCGCTCTACTGTGGCATAATATATCCTGCTTCGCTTTAGGGAGGCCAGCGATAGTGATCTAGGCACGTTAGGTTGGGTTAGGTTACGTTTGGTCATGTTAGGTTTGGTCAGGTTCGGTTAGGACACCATCGAAATCTGTGCTATTCGCTGCAATGCGTAGGGCTTCTGGGAACAAATGTGCTCTAGTACATTCTGCTTGCCTTTGTTGAGGCCAGCAATGGTGGCCTCGACATGTTTGCTTCACTTAGGTTACGTTTGATTATTTTACATTTGTCTAGGTTAGGGTAGGCTGCTTCGATTCTTGTGCTCTTCACTGCAACGCTGTCAATTTCTGAGCACTACTGCGCTCTAGTACATTATGCTTGTCTATGTAGGGGCCAGCAATTGTGGCCTCGTCATGTTACGTTCGGCTAGGACGTGTTTGGGTATGTCACGTTTGGCTGTGTTAGGGAATGCTTCTTTGACCCTCGTGCTATACACGGCTTTTCGGCGGATTTTTGTAATCTACTGTGCACTACTACATTCCGCCTTGCTCTGGGGAGGCCAGGAATAGTTTTCGCGGCATGCTATGTTGAGATATTGAGCGTTGATTTAGGATTGGATAGGTCAGGTTAGGTTAGGACGTCTTCGACATTTGTGCTGTGCTCTGATGTCCGTTGGATTTCTGCGCTCTACACTGCTCTACTACACCCTGCTGGGCTCTGGGAGGCGGGCATTAGTGGTCTTGGCCCGTTATTTTGTGTTAGGTTGTGTATGGTTACTCAAGGTTTGGTTAAGTTTGGATTGGGTCGCTATGACCTTCGTGATATACACTATCATTCGGTGGATTTCTCTGATCTACTGTGCTTTAATATACTCTGCTCATCCTTGTGGACGGCAGCAGCGGTGGTAGCGGCGCGTTATATTCATTTATGCTACGTTTGATTAGGTTAGGTTAGGCCAGGTTTGGTTAGGGCGTCCGCGAATTTTGTAACAGATACTGCTATTCGATGGATTTCCGCGCTGTACATTGTTGTACTATAATCTGCTCGACTCTGTGTGGGCGAGCAATAGCGGTCGCAGCACGTTACGTTGAGTTTGGTTACGTCCGATTTGGTTAGGTTATGTTAAGCATGGTTAGGGTAGCTTCGACCTTCGTTCTCTACACTGTTATTCGCTGTATTTCTGTCATCTACTGTGCTCTACTGCATTCTCCAGGGCTATGGGCAGGCCAGGAGCAGTGGTCGCTGCACGATATGTTTATTTATGCTACGTTTAGTTGGGATAGGTAAGGTCAGGTTATGTTAGGACATCTACGGCTTTGTGCTATTCACGCCAATGCGGCGGATTTCTACGCTCTACTGCGTTCCAATATTCTCCGCCTGGCTATGGCGAGGCCAGGAATGGTGGTCTCGGCACGTTTGGTTCATTTATGTTACGTTTGTTTAGGTTAGGTAATGACAAGCTCGTGCTGGTAATCTTTGACTTTCGTGCTGTACACTGCTTCTCGGAGTATTCCTGCGCTCGACCGTGCTCTACTATACTCTGCTTGGTTCTGTGGAGGCCAGTAATGGTGGTCGCGGCACGCTCTGTTGAGTTACGCTACATTTGATTAGGCTAGGTTAGGTAAGGTTATGCTGGGATATCTACGGCTTTTGTGCTCTACACTGCAATGCGGTGGATTTCTGCGCTCTACTGTGTTCTAGTACATTCTGCATGTCTCTGTGGAAGTCAGCAGTAGTGGTCTCAGCGGTTTATGTTAAGTTTATCTACGTTTGCTTATGTTACGTTTGGTTAAGTTAGGGCAGGATGGCTTAGACTTTTGTGACATACGCTGCTAGTCGATGGACTGCTGCGCACTAATGTTCTCCAATGTGCGCTGCTTGGCTCTGAGGAGGCCAGAAATATTGGTCTCGTCACGTCTTGCTTAGTTACACTACATTTGAATGGGATATGTAACGGCAAGTTAGGTAAGGATATGCCTGACTTTTTCGCTGTACACTGCAATGCGTTGGATTTCTTCTCTCTGCTGTGCTCTAGTATATTCTGCTTGAGATCTGTGGAGGCGAAAAGTAGCAGTCCCGGCA
>NW_016919688.1:0-469 GCF_001483705.2 Eufriesea mexicana
TTCTATTCGGCTCTGGGCCGGCCAGCAATAGTGGTCGCGACATGTTAGGTAGGGTTATGTTGCTGAAGGTTATGCTGCAATTCGTTATGTTAGGACCGGGTTGCTTTGACTTTTTTGCTACACACTGCTACTCTGTCCATTTCTGCGCTCTACTAATTGTAGTCTACTCACGTTATGTTGAGATATACTACGTTTGGTTAGGTCATGTTAGATTGGGTTAGGCTTGGATAGCTTTGACTCTTCTGCTATAATGCGATTCTATGGATTTCTGCGCTCTACTCTCCCCTATTATGTTCTGCTCGGATCTCGCGTGGCCAGCTATAGTGGCCTCGACACGTTAGGTTGAGTTAGTTACGTTCGGTTTGGTTGGGTTTGTTTGGGTTGTGTTATGGTAGCTTCGACTATTCTAAGATACACTGCCATTCTATGTATTCCTGCACTCTGCTCTCCTCTAGTATGTTCTGCTCTG
>NW_016919689.1:0-1033 GCF_001483705.2 Eufriesea mexicana
GATGGGTGGATATATGAATGGATGGATGTATCGCAAGGTGGATGTATGGATGTATATATGTATTGATCGATGGATGTATGGAAGGGTGCTTGTATGAATGGATGGATGTATGGTTCGATGGATGTATGGATGGGTGGATGTATGGATGAATGGATGGATGGATGTATGTATGGGTGAATGGTCGTATGGACGGATGGATGTATGGATGGATTGAGTTGTGGATGGACGGATGTACGGATGTATTGATGTATGGATGTATATATGTATGGATGTATGCATGTATGGATGTATGTAATGATGTATGTGTGGAAGTATGTATGAATGAATGTATGAGTGTATGTATGGACACATGGGCTGATGTATGTATGGATGTATAGATGGGTGGATGGATTGTTAGATGGATGTGTGTATGATACGGATGTACCAATGTATGCATGTATATATGTATGGATGAATGGGTGGATGGATGAATGATTGGATGGATGTATGGATCGATGGATGTATGTATGTATGTATGGATGTATGTATGGGTGCATGTATGGTTGGATAGTTGCATGGATGTATGGATGGATGTATGTATGGATGTATGTATGGATGTATGTATGGGTGTATGTATGGTTGGACTTATGTTTGAATGGATGGATTTATGGAAGTGTGGATGTATGGATGTATGGATGCATGGATGTATGGGTGGATAAATGTATGGATGGATGGATGTATGGATGGGTGCTTGTATGGAATGATGGTTGTATGGTTCGAAGGTTGTATGAATGGGTGTATATATGAATGAATGGATGTATGGCAAGGTGGATGTGTGGATGGATGTATGTATGGATGAATGGTTATATGATTGGATGGATGTATGGATGGATTGAAGTACGAATGTATGGATGTACGGATGAATGGATGTACGCATTAATAAACGTATGGGTGTATGTATGTATGGATGTATGGATGTGTTGGTGTATGAATGGATGGATGTATGGTTGTATATATGTGTGGATGGCAGGATGTGTGGATGGATGTATTGATG
>NW_016919690.1:0-3800 GCF_001483705.2 Eufriesea mexicana
AACGTAACCTAACTCAACCTATCGTGTTGCGAACACTATTGCCAGCCTGCAGAGTGTAATGCGGAACACACTAGTGGAGAGTGGAACGCAGAAGCCCATAGAATCGCAATGTATATCAGAAAAGCCAAAGTTACCCAAGCCTAACACAAACCAACAGAACATAACCAAACATGGCCTGCATGAACCTATTGTGCCGACCATTGACGGCCATTGCTGTCATTCCAAGAGTGAAGCTGGACGCATCAGAGCACAGAAGAGCACAGAAATTCGCCGAACAGCAGTGTGCAGCACAAAAGTTAAAGCAATCGCAACTAAACATGGCCTAAGCAAAACTAATCTATTGTAACGTGACTCAACGTAACGTGCAGAGACCGCTATTGCTGTCCTTTCCAAAGCCATGCTCTAGATATTAGAGCACCGTAGGTCGCAGAAAGCCACCTGATAGCAGGCTATAGCGCTAAAGTCAAAGCTACACTCTCCTTACCTAACCATCCGTAACAGATCGGAGCGTAACTTAACTCAAACTAACGCGCCGAGAACACTGTTGCTGATCACCCCAGAGCCAAGCGCAACACACTAGCGGAGAGTAGAAAGCAGAAATCCGTAGATACGAAGTGTACATCAGAAAAGTCAAATCCACCCAAACCTAACCCAAACCACGAGATCATACCCAAACATGTCCTAACTCAAACTAATGTGCCGAAACCGCTATATGCCGACCATTGACGGCCATTGCTGTCATTCCAAGAGTGAAGCTGGACGCATCAGAGCACAGAAGAGCACAGAAATTCGCCGAACAGCAGTGTGCAGCACAAAAGTTAAAGCAATCGCAACTAAACATGGCCTAAGCAAAACTAATCTATTGTAACGTGACTCAACGTAACGTGCAGAGACCGCTATTGCTGTCCTTTCCAAAGCCATGCTCTAGATATTAGAGCACCGTAGGTCGCAGAAAGCCACCTGATAGCAGGCTATAGCGCTAAAGTCAAAGCTACACTCTCCTTACCTAACCATCCGTAACAGATCGGAGCGTAACTTAACTCAAACTAACGCGCCGAGAACACTGTTGCTGATCACCCCAGAGCCAAGCGCAACACACTAGCGGAGAGTAGAAAGCAGAAATCCGTAGATACGCAGTGTACATCAGAAAAGTCAAATCCACCCAAACCTAACCCAAACCACGAGAACATACCCAAACATGTCCTAACTCAAACTAATGTGCCGAAACCGCTATAAACCAAACATACCTACACTCGAACTAGCCGACAGGACCTGAATGAAAATAACGTGCCGAGACCACTACTGCAGGCCATCCCAGAGGCAGGCCGAAAATACTGTAGCACCATAGGGCGCAGATATTCACCTAATAGCAGACTATAGCAGTATAGTCGAAACAATCTCCACCTAACTTAACCAAACGTGAGGTAACGAAACGTAACGTAATTCATCCTAACGTACCGCGACCGCAATTGCCGGCACAGTATAGTCGAAACAATCCCCACCTAACTTAACCAAACGTGAGGTAACGAAACGTAACGTAATTCATCCTAACGTACCGCGACCGCAATTGCCGGCCTCTACAGAGCCAACCATAACACGATAGTGGAGAGTAGAACGCAGAAATTCATATAATCGCAGCGTACATCAGAAAAATCGAAGATACCCAAACTTAGCCTAACCCAACCCAACGTGACGAGAACGCTATTGATGCATCCCCAGAGCCAAGCAGGACATACAAGAGCACAGTAGAGCGCAGAATTCCACCGTGAACAGCACGAAAGTTGTAGCTACCCTGCCCAAACTTAACCAAACCCAAGCTAACCGAACGTAACATAACTGAACGTAACGCGCCGAGACCACTGTTCCTGGCCTTCCTAGAGCCAAGCTGAAAATATAAGAGCAGCAAAGGGCGCAGAGATCCACCTAACAGAAGACAATAGCGCGGAAGTCTAAGCTATTATCTCCTTACCTAGCCTATCCTAACATATCCGAACGTAACGTAACTCTACCTAACGTGCCGCGAACAAGAGCAGCAAAGGGCGCAGAGATCCACCTAACAGAAGACAATAGCGCGAAAGTCTAAGCTATTATCTCCTTACCTAGCCTATCCTATCATATCCGAACGTAACGTAACTCTACCTAACGTGCAGCGACCACTATTGCTGGCCTCCCCAGGGCCAAGCGGTACACACTAATGGAGAGTGGAATGCAGAAATCCGTAGAATTGCAGTATACAGCACAAAAGTTAAAGCACTCCTAGCCGAACTTAGCCTAACCCAACCTAACCGAACGTAACGTGGCTCAACGTAACGGGCAGAGACCACTATTCCTGTCCTTCCCAGGGCCAAGCTGAAAATATTAGAGCACAGTAGGGCGCAGAAAACAACCTATATGACTATAGCGCAAGATTCAAAGCTGCACTCTCCTAGCCTAACCATCCGTAGCATATCCAAATGTAACATAACTCAATCTAACGAAATTCAAAGCTGCACTATCCTAGCCTAACCATCCGTAGCATATCCAAATGTAACATAACTCAATCTAACGTGCCGCCATCATCATTGCTGTCCTCCCGGAGCTAAGCGGAACACGTTAGTGGAAAGTGAAACGTAGAAATCCAGAGAATCGCAGTGTATATCGGAAAAGTCATAGCTACCTTAGCCCAACCCACACCAACAGAACATAGCCAAACATAGCCTTTCTCAACCTAACGTGCCGAAACCGCTATTGCTGCCCCCAGAGCCAAGCAAGGCATACTACAGAACAGTAGATCGCAGAAATACATAGAATCGCTCTGTAGATCAGAAAAGTCAAAGCTACCTAGGCCTAACCAAGACCAACAGGGCATACCCAAACTTAGCCTACCACAACCTAACGTGCCGAAACCGCTAGTGCTGCCCCCCTCCCACAGACGAGTACGACATACTACAGAACAGTAGAAGTCAAAAGTCCACGGAATAGCATTGTACAGCGCAAAAGTTAAAGCTACCGTAACCGATATTAGCCTAACATAACATGACAGGACGGAACCTGACTCTACATAACGTGCTAACACCACTATTGCTGTCCTCCCCGGAGGCAAGCTGAAAGAATTGGAGGACTGTGCGGCGCAGAGTTCCATCTAATAGCAGACTATAGCGCTTAAGTCAAAGCTATCCTCTCCTAACCTAACGCAACATAATAATCGTAACATAATCGAACGTCACCTAACTCAACCTAACGTTCCGCGACCCCTATCGCCGGCGTCCCCAGACCCAAGCTGAAAATATTAGGGCAGAGTAGGGTACAGAGATCCACCTAATGACATACTATATCACTAAGGTCAAAGCAACCGTCTCCTGACCTAACCAAGTGTAACATAAGGAAACGTTACCTAACGCAACCTAACGTGCCGCCACCACTATAGGTGAGTTCCCGAGAGCCAAGCAGAACAAATTAGTGGAGGGTAGAACGCATAAATTCACAAAATCGCAGTGCATATCAGGAATGTCAAAGCTACCGGTTCCTAACCGACACCAACATACCATAGACAAAATTAGCATAACACAATCTAACGTGCCGAGACCGTTATTGCTGCCCTCCCCGTATCCATGAAAGACACACTGGAGCAGAGTAAAGCGTAGAAATACACCGAACTGCAGCGTACAGCACAAACGTTAAGGCTATACTGACGAAACTTAGCCGATCCCAGCCGACCATAATATAATTATAATTATATTAATAATAAGTAATTATATATATTAATAATAACCGAACATAATTTGTCACAACATAACGTCGTGACCACTGTTGCTGGCCTA
>NW_016919691.1:0-842 GCF_001483705.2 Eufriesea mexicana
AGCTCTCGTGATGCCAGCGACAGCGGTCGTGGTACGTCAGGTGGTAGTACGTAACGTCCGCCTGTTTTACGTTTGGTTAGGTTACGACATATGAGCTTTGACTATTGTGCTGTACACCACTATTCGGTTAAGTTCTGCGCTCTACAGAGATCTAATATTCCCTGCTTTGATCTGGGATTGCCAGCAATTGTGGCGGCGGCCCGTTAGGTTGAGTTATATTACGTTTGATTAGGTTAGGATTTTTTGGGTTAGGTTAGTATGTCTTTGCCTTTCGTGCTAAACACTGCCATTCTATGGACCTCTGCGCTCTATTCTCCCCTAATATGCTCTGCTTGGCGCTGGGGAGGCCGGCCATAGTGCTCTCGGCACATTAGGTTGAGCCATGTAACGTCTTGTTAAGTTACGTGTGGTCAGATTAGGTTAGGGCAACTATGAGTTTTGTGCCATACACAGCAATTCGGTGGATTTCTGCGCTGTACTGTTCTCTAGTATGTTCTGCTTGGCTCTGGGGAGGCCAGAAATAGTGGTCTCGGCACTCAAGTTTGAAGTATGTTACGCACGGATTGGCTAGGTTCGGATACGTTTGGTTAGCATAGCTTTGGCTTTTGTGCTACACACTGCTGTGCGTTCGATAACTGTGCAATGCGCTGAGCTGCAACCATCTGCTTGTCTCTCGGGAGGCCAGCGACAGCGGTTGTGGCAGGATCGGCTGAGACATATTACTCTTGGTTAGGTTAGGTTAAGCTAAGTTTGGTTAGGATGGCTTTGACTTTTGTGCTTCACGCTACTATTCCATGGACTCCTGCCCTCTTCCGAGAGCTACCGCCCTCTGCTTGTCTCTG
>NW_016919692.1:0-13094 GCF_001483705.2 Eufriesea mexicana
GAGCAATGCAAAGCGCAGATATAAATCGGTCAGCAGTGTACAGCACAAAAGTCAAAGCTACCCTGGCGAAGCATATCCTAACCTAGCCAAGCCAAACGTGATATATCTCAAACAATCGTGCCACGAACATTATTGCTGGCCTCCTCAGACACAAGCAGAACATATTAGGGCACAGTAGAGCTCTGAAATCCAACGAATGGCAGTGCATATCACATGAGTTGAAGCAACCATATCCTATCTTAACAAATCGTGACATAGCCGAGCGTAACCTAACTAAATGTAACGTGCCGAAACCACTATCTCTGTCCTCACCAATGTCCAGTAGAGCATATTAGTGGACAGTATGGCGGAGAAATCCACCGAAAGCAATATTCGGCGCGGAAGACAAAGGGACCATATCCTAACCTAACCAATCGTAACACCACCAGACGTAACCTAGCTAAACATAACGTGCCGCCACCAACATTGCTGGCCACCGCGTAGCCAAGCAGAACATGCTAGAAGAGATTAGGGCGCAGGAATCCATAGGATCGCAGTGTACAACAGAAAATTCGAGGATACCCAAACATAAGTAGCCCTAACCTTACCTAACCAAACGTAGAATGTCTAATCCTATCGAGCCGATACCCGTATTTCTGGCCTACCCTGTGCCAAGCAGTACATATTAGAGGCCAGTAAAGCCTAGAGGTCCACCGAAAGCCGTGTATAACACAAAAGTCGAAGACATTTCAGCCAAACGTAGCATAACCTAACCTAACCGAACGTAACTGCACTCGCCCAATCTGGTTGGGTCATGTTACCTTTGGTTGTGCTGCGCTTGGTTATGTGAGGCCACGGTAGCTCTGACTTTTTTGCTGTGCACTGCTATTCGGTGGATTTCTGCGCCCCACTGTGAAATAGTTTTCCCTGACTTGCTCTGGGAATTCTAGGAATAGTGGCCGCGGCGCGTTAGAATGAGGCAGGTTACGTTCGGTTAGGTTAGGTTTGGTTGGGTTTGGTTGAGATACCTTTGAATTTCGTGATATGCAATGACATTCTGAGTACGTCAGCGCTCTATTCTCCTCTAGTATGCCCTGGTTGGCGCAGGGGGAGGTCAGCAACAGTGGTCAAGGCGCGATAGGTCGCGGTGGGATACGTTCGGTTAGGTTGTTAGCTTTGCTATGGTTTGGGTAGCTACGACTTTTCTGCTGGACACTGCGATTCTAGGGATTTCTGTGCACGGCCCGCCTCTATTATACTCTACTTGGCTCTGTGGAGGCCAGCAATAATGGCCGCGGTCTGTTGGGTTTGGTCAGATTACGTTTGGCTATGTTAGGTCACATTGGGTAAGTTTGGGATAGTTCTGACATATGTGATCAACACTTATATTATATGGATTTATGTGCTCAACTGCGCTCTACCATGTTCTGCTTGTCTTTGGGGAAGCCAGCAATAGTGTTCGCGGCACGTTAGGTTTAGTTATTCAACGATTGGTTAGGTGATGTTAGGTCTGCTTAGGTCAGGATATCTTTGACTTTTGTGCTGTACATCGCTATTTGGTGGCTCTGTACGCTCTACTGTGTTCTGCTATACTCCGCTCGAATCTCGGGAGGCCAGCAATAGTAGTCACGGGACGATGGGCTGTGTTTGGCTACGTTCGGTAATGTTACGGTTGGTCACGTTAGGATACGGTAGCTTTGACTTTTGTGCTATACACTGCTATTCGGAGCCTTTCTACGCCCTGAATTGCGCAGCTGTACTCTGCTCGAGCCTGGGGAGTCCAGAAATAGCTGTCTCGGCACGTTAGGTTGAGTTGGGCTTCGTTTGGTGAGGATATGTTTGCTTAGGTTAGGTATGGATTGCTTTGGCTTTTGGGTTATAGACTGCTATTTGTTGGGTCTCTGCGTACATCAGTGCTCTAACGTATTCAGCTTGGCTCTGGGAAGGCCGGCAATAGTGGTCTCGGCACGTTAGGTTGAGTTACGTTACGATCGAATAGGTTGGGCCAGGCTAAGTTTGGTTAGGGTAGCTCCAACTTTTGTGCTGTACACTGCCGTTCGGTGGATTTCTCCAATCTACTGTACTCTAGTATGTCCTGCTTGGCTCTGCGGGCCGGGGGGCAGCAATAATTTTCTCGGTACGTTTGTTTGTGTTAGGATATACCTGGGCATCCTGTGTTTGCTCGGGATAGGTATGGGCAGCTACCAATTTTCTGATATACCCTGCGTTTCTATGGATTTCTGCGTTCCACTACCCATTAATGTGTTCCGCTTGGCTCTGTGTATGCCTGCAGTAGTGGTCCCACAACGTTAGGTTGGGTTAGGTTACGTTTGGTAATGTTACGATTGGTTGGGTTTATAGAGGTTAGTTGCAACTTTAGCGATATAGTCTGCTATTAGGCAGATTTCTGCACCCTACAGTGTTCTAATATTTTCAGTTTGGCTCTCGGGAGGCCAGCAATCGTGGTCTCGGCACGTTATGTTGAGTTGGGATAAGTTTGGTTGTGTTACCATTGAGTCCTCCACAGAGTCAAGTGGAACACATTTGTGGAGAGTATAACGCAGAAATCCATGTAACCGCAGCGTATATCCTCAAATTCAAAGCTACCCAAACCTAACCCAAACCAGCGGAACATAACCAAACACAGCCTGACACAACTTAACGTGTCCAGACCGCTATTGTTGCACACACCAGGTCAAAGCAGGTCATAGTAGAACACAGTAGGGTGCGTAAATACACCAAATAGCAGTGTACAGCACAAAAGTTAAAGCTACTCAGACCGAACTGAGCTCGACGCAGCATAACAGAACGTAACCTGGCTCATCATAGCGTGCCGAGACCACCATTGCTGGCACTACAAGGGCCAAGCAGAAAATATTAAAAGTCTGAAGCGAGTAGAAATCCGCCTAATAGCAGACTATGGCTCCAAAGACGAAGCTATATTCTCGTAACCTAGCCAACCGTAACATAACCAGACGCAACCTAACGCAGCCTAACGTGCCGCGGCAACTATTGCTGGCCTCCACAAAGCCAAGCAGAGCACATTAGTGTAGAGTAGGACGCAGAACTCCATATAATCGAAGTGTATGTCGCAAAAGTCAGAGTTACCCAAACCTAACCCAAACCAACTGAACATAGCAAAACATAACCTAAATCAACCTAACATGCCGAGACTGCAATTGCTTCCATCCCTACAGTCAAGCAGGACATGCTAGAGTATAGTAGAGCGCAGAAGTCCACCCAATAGCAGTGTACAGCGCAAAAGGCAAGGCCATCCAGACCAAACATAGACTAACCCAACCGACCGAACGCAACAGGACTCAACATAACGTGCCGAGGCCACAACTGCTAGCATTCACAGAGTAAAGCCGAAAGCATTGGAGAACTGCAGGGCGTAGGAATCCACCTAATAGCAGAAAGCAGCGCAAAAGTCATAGCTATCCTCTCCTAACCCACACAACCGTAACATAACCAAACGTAACTTAACTCGACCTAACGTGCCGCGACCACTATTTCTGGCCTTCCCAGATTCCAGCGGACACACTATTCGAGAGTAGAGGGCAGAAACCAATGAAATCGCAGTGCATATCAGAATAGTCAAAGCTACCCAAGCCTATCCCCAACCAACTGGACAAAGACAAATATAGCATAAATCATAGTAAGGCGCCGATACCTCTATTGTTGCCCATCCCCCAAGTGCCAAGCAGGACATACTTGAGTGCAGTAGAGCGCCGAAATCCAACGAATAGCAGAGTACAGCACAGAAGTTATATCTACCATGACCAAACTTAACATGAACCAATATAGCCAAACGAATCATTACTAATCATCACGAGCCGGGACCACTATTGCTGGCCTTTCCAGAGCCAAGCGGAACACGATACTAGAGAGTAGAACGCAGGAAACCATATAATCGCAGTGTATGTCTGAAAAGTCGAAGCTACCCATGCCTAACCCAAACGAACGGAACATAACAAAACATAGCCTGACACAACCTAACGTGCCGAGACCGCTGCTGTTGCCCTTCTTACAGCCAAGCATGAGATACTAGTGCACAGTGGAGCGCAGTAATCCACCTAATAGCAGTGTACAGAGAGAAAGTTAAAGCTACTCATATCAAACATAGCCAAACCCAACCTAATCGTACGTAACATGTTTCAGCATAACCTGCCGAGACCACTAATGCTCGTCTTCCCAGAACAATGCTGAGGATATTAGAGCACTGCAGGGCGCACGTATTCACCTAATAGCAGACTACGGGACTAAGTCAAAGCTATCCTCTCCTAACCAAGCAAGCGGTAACGATAACCAAACGTAACCTCGCTCAACCTATTGTGCCGCGAACGTTAGTGCTGGCCTCCACTGATTCAAGCGGGAAAGTTTAGCGGAAAATAGAACGCAGAAACTTACAGAACCGAAATGTATATCAGAAAAGTCATAGATGTCCGAACCTAACCCAAACCAACAGGACATACACAAACCTAGGATAAATAAACCTAACGTGCCGAGACCGTTATTGCTGCCCATCACATAGCCAAGCAGGTCATACGAGAGCAAAGCAGAGCGCAGAAATAAAACGAATAGCAGTGTTCAGCAAAATGTTAGGGGTATAATGTCCAATCTTAGCGTAAACCAACCTAACCGAACGTAACCTGACACATCATATCGTGCAGAGACCACTATTTCTGGCCTTCCCAGAAGAAGCTGAGAATACTAAAGCACTGCAGGGAGCCGAAATCCACCCAATAGCAGACTATGGAACAAAAGTCATAGATACCCACTCTTAACCTAGCCAAACGTAACGTAACTCAGCCTATCGAGCCGAGAGCGCCACTGCTGGCCACCCCACAGCCAAGCATAATACACTAGAGCACAGTGGAACGCTGATGTCCGCCGAATAGCAGTGTATAGCACATACGTCGAAGCCATTCTAACCAAACATAACCTGCCCTGACCAAGCCAAACGTAACCTGCCCTCACCAAGCCAAACGTAACCTAACTCGAACAAATAAGCCAGAACCACTATTTCATGCCTTCACAGTGACAAGCAGATTCTAGTAGAGCAATTCAGAGCGCAGATATCGACCGAATAGCAGTGTACAGCGCAAACACCAAAGCTATCCTATCCTCTCCTGACCAAACGTAACGTAACCAATCCTAACCTAACCCATCCTAACGTGCCGAAGCCACAGTTGCTACCCTCCCCATAGTCCAGTAGAGCACACTAAAGGCGAACGGAGCGCAGAAATCCTTAGGATCTCTGTGCGCAGCACAATAGTCTAAGCTACCCTATCCTAACATAACTATACGAAACATAACCGAACGTAGCATAACTCAACCAAGCCTGCCGATGCCACTAATGCTAGCCTCTCCAGAGACAAGCAGAATATACTAGAACACAGTAGATCGCAGTAATCCACTGCATTGCAGTGTATAACATAAAGTGGTAGATATAAGAACCTAACCTATCCGAACGTAACCGAACTCAATGTAATGTTGCGAGACTAGCATTGCTGGCATCCTCAGAGACAAGCAGGGCATATCAGAACTATGTAGAGCGCAGCAATCAACCGAATGTCGGTGTAGAGCACAAAAGTCAAAATAACCCTATCCTAACCTAACCAAACGTAACACAACCATACGTAATATATCTCAACTTTAGGTGCATGGACCACTATTGCTGGCGTCGACAGGGCCAGGCGGATCATACAAGAAACCAGTACAGCGCGGAAATCCACAGAACATCAGTGCATAGCACGCAAGTCAAAGCAATCCTAGCCTAACCCTGACCAACGTAACCCATCCAAACGTTGCTTAACTCGATCTAACGTGCCGAGACCAATATTGCCGACCTCCCATAGACGGGCAGAGTATAGTAGTGTAATGTAGAGCGCAGAAATCCACCGCAACGTAGTGTCTATCACAAATGTCCATGCCACCCTATTCTAACATACCCAAACGTAACATGACCAAATGTAGCTCAACCAAACGTATCGAGCCACGACCACTATTGCTGGACTACACAGAGTCGACCAGACAATGGCAGAGCACAGTAGGGCAGGAAACCTAACGTGCCGAGACCACTATTGCTGGCCTCTGCAGAGCCAAGCAGAGCATTCCAGCGCATTGTAGTACGCTGAAACAGACAGGACAGCAGTGTACAGTACAAAGGTCAAAGTTATCCTTTCCTAACCTATCCAAACGTAACATAACGAAACGTAGCATAAATCATCATAACCTGCCGAGACCACTATTACTGCCCTTCCGAGTGCCATGCAGAGCGTCTTAGGGCAATGTATCGCGCGTAAGCACACCGAACAGCAGTTTATAGAACGAAAGGCAATGTTATCCAAACCTAACCTAGACTTACATACCCTAACCGAACGTAGCATAAATCAAACTAACGTGCCGTGGAGAGCATAGTGGAACAACGTAGAGCATAGAAATCCTCCGGATAGCAGAGTATAGCACAAGAGTGTACTTTATCGTATCTTAACCTGTCCAAGCTTAATACAACCAAACGCATTCTAACCTAACACAACGTGCCTGGAACACTATTGCTGGCCTCCAAAGTGACAAGGAGAATATACTAAAGCACAGTAGAGAGCAGAAATCCACCGAATAGCAGTGTATACCACGAAAGCCGTATGTAGCCAATCATAACAAAGGCAACGTATCCTAACCAACCGTAGCATAACTCAACTTAAAGTGCCGCGACCGCTATTGCTGGTCTCCATAGAGCCAAGCTGAAAATATTAGAAGAAAGTAGATCGCCGAAATTCACAGAATTTCAACGTACAGCAGAAAGGTCAAAGGTATACTAACCTAACCCAGACTAACCTAGCATTTCCAAGCGTAACAAAACTCAACCTATCGTTCTGAGACCAGTATTGCAGGCTTCCACAGAGCCAAGTGGAGCATATTAGTGCACAGCAGTGCGTTGTAACATAACCGAAGCAAACGTACCGCGATCACTACTGCTGGCGTCCCCAGAAACAAGCAGAACATGACACAGCACAGTAGAGCAGAGCGGTCCACCGAATGGAAGTGTATGGCACAAGAGCCAAAGCTACCCAATACTAACTTATCCGAACGTGTCGTAGCCAGGCGAAAACTACCTCACACAAACGTGCCGAGAACAATACTGCTCTCCTCCCAAATGCCAAGCTGAATAAACCAGAGCAAGGTAGAGCGCAGGAATCCACCGAATAGCAGTGTATAGCACGAAGGTCAAAGCTATCCTAACTAAATTTTACCTAACCTAACATAACCGAACGTGACGTAACACAAACAAACGTGCCACGACCGCTATTTCTGGCCTCCCCAGACAAAATCAGATGCTAGTAGAGCAATGCAAAGCGCAGATATAAATCGGTCAGCAGTGTACAGCACAAAAGTCAAAGCTACCCTGGCGAAGCATATCCTAACCTAGCCAAGCCAAACGTGATATATCTCAAACAATCGTGCCACGAACATTATTGCTGGCCTCCTCAGACACAAGCAGAACATATTAGGGCACAGTAGAGCTCTGAAATCCAACGAATGGCAGTGCATATCACATGAGTTGAAGCAACCATATCCTATCTTAACAAATCGTGACATAGCCGAGCGTAACCTAACTAAATGTAACGTGCCGAAACCACTATCTCTGTCCTCCCCAATGTCCAGTAGAGCATATTAGTGGACAGTATGGCGGAGAAATCCACCGAAAGCAATATTCAGCGCGGAAGACAAAGGGACCATATCCTAACCTAACCAATCGTAACACCACCAGACGTAACCTAGCTAAACATAACGTGCCGCCACCAACATTGCTGGCCACCGCGTAGCCAAGCAGAACATGCTAGAAGAGATTAGGGCGCAGGAATCCATAGGATCGCAGTGTACAACAGAAAATTCGAGGATACCCAAACATAAGTTGCCCTAACCTAACCTAACCAAACGTAGAATGTCTAATCCTATCGAGCCGATACCCGTATTTCTGGCCTACCCTGTGCCAAGCAGTACATATTAGAGACCAGTAAAGCCTAGAGGTCCACCGAAAGCCGTGTATAACACAAAAGTCGAAGACATTTCAGCCAAACGTAGCATAACCTAACCTAACCGAACGTAACTGCACTCGCCCAATCTGGTTGGGTCATGTTACCTTTGGTTGTGCTGCGCTTGGTTATGTGAGGCCACGGTAGCTCTGACTTTTTTGCTGTGCACTGCTATTCGGTGGATTTCTGCGCCCCACTGTGAAATAGTTTTCCCTGACTTGCTCTGGGAATTCTAGGAATAGTGGCCGCGGCGCGTTAGAATGAGGCAGGTTACGTTCGGTTAGGTTAGGTTTGGTTGGGTTTGGTTGAGATACCTTTGAATTTCGTGATATGCAATGACATTCTGAGTACGTCAGCGCTCTATTCTCCTCTAGTATGCCCTGGTTGGCGCAGGGGGAGGTCAGCAACAGTGGTCAAGGCGCGATAGGTCGCGGTGGGATACGTTCGGTTAGGTTGTTAGCTTTGCTATGGTTTGGGTAGCTACGACTTTTCTGCTGGACACTGCGATTCTAGGGATTTCTGTGCACGGCCCGCCTCTATTATACTCTACTTGGCTCTGTGGAGGCCAGCAATAATGGCCGCGGTCTGTTGGGTTTGGTCAGATTACGTTTGGCTATGTTAGGTCACATTGGGTAAGTTTGGGATAGTTCTGACATATGTGATCAACACTTATATTATATGGATTTATGTGCTCAACTGCGCTCTACCATGTTCTGCTTGTCTTTGGGGAAGCCAGCAATAGTGTTCGCGGCACGTTAGGTTTAGTTATTCAACGATTGGTTAGGTGATGTTAGGTCTGCTTAGGTCAGGATATCTTTGACTTTTGTGCTGTACATCGCTATTTGGTGGCTCTGTACGCTCTACTGTGTTCTGCTATACTCCGCTCGAATCTCGGGAGGCCAGCAATAGTAGTCACGGGACGATGGGCTGTGTTTGGCTACGTTCGGTAATGTTACGGTTGGTCACGTTAGGATACGGTAGCTTTGACTTTTGTGCTATACACTGCTATTCGGAGCCTTTCTACGCCCTGAATTGCGCAGCTGTACTCTGCTCGAGCCTGGGGAGTCCAGAAATAGCTGTCTCGGCACGTTAGGTTGAGTTGGGCTTCGTTTGGTGAGGATATGTTTGCTTAGGTTAGGTATGGATTGCTTTGGCTTTTGGGTTATAGACTGCTATTTGTTGGGTCTCTGCGTACATCAGTGCTCTAACGTATTCAGCTTGGCTCTGGGAAGGCCGGCAATAGTGGTCTCGGCACGTTAGGTTGAGTTACGTTACGATCGAATAGGTTGGGCCAGGCTAAGTTTGGTTAGGGTAGCTCCAACTTTTGTGCTGTACACTGCCGTTCGGTGGATTTCTCCAATCTACTGTACTCTAGTATGTCCTGCTTGGCTCTGCGGGCCGGGGGGCAGCAATAATTTTCTCGGTACGTTTGTTTGTGTTAGGATATACCTGGGCATCCTGTGTTTGCTCGGGATAGGTATGGGCAGCTACCAATTTTCTGATATACCCTGCGTTTCTATGGATTTCTGCGTTCCACTACCCATTAATGTGTTCCGCTTGGCTCTGTGTATGCCTGCAGTAGTGGTCCCACAACGTTAGGTTGGGTTAGGTTACGTTTGGTAATGTTACGATTGGTTGGGTTTATAGAGGTTAGTTGCAACTTTAGCGATATAGTCTGCTATTAGGCAGATTTCTGCACCCTACAGTGTTCTAATATTTTCAGTTTGGCTCTCGGGAGGCCAGCAATCGTGGTCTCGGCACGTTATGTTGAGTTGGGATAAGTTTGGTTGTGTTACCATTGTTTAAGTTAGGAGAAGATTGTTTGACTTTAGTGCTATAGTCCGCCATTAGGTGAATTTCTGCGCCCTACATTGCTCTAATATTCTCTGCCTCGCTCCTGAAAGGCCAGCAACAGCGGTCTGGGCACGCTACGTTGAGTCAGGTTTCGTTCGGTTAGGTAGCGGTAGGCAATGTTTGGTTAGGGTGGTTTTAACTTTTGTGCTGTACACAGCTATTCGGTCAGCTTCTGGGCTCTACTGTGCTTTAGTATGTCCTGCTCGTCTCTGGGGTGTGCAGCAATAGGTGTCTCGGCGCGTTAGGTTCTGTTAGGCTATGTTTGGCTTTGTTCTGTTCGTTTCGGTTAGGCTTGGGTAGCTCTGGCTGTTTTAGTATATACTGCGGCACTATGGATTTCTGCGCTCAACTCTCCACTAATGCTTTCTGCTTCGCAGTGTGGATGCCAGCATTAGTAGTAGGGGCACGTTAGGTTGTGTTATATCACGTTTCGTTATGTTACGATTGGCTAGGTTAGGAGGGGATAGCTTTGAGTACAGTATTATGGACAGTTATTTGTTGGATGGCTGAGCCCAGCAGTGCTCTAATGTTTCCAGCTTGGCTCTGGCAAGGCCAGCAACATTGGCCTCGGCAAGTTATGTACTGTGCTATACACTGCAATTTGGCGGCTTTTTGCTCACTACTGTTCTCTAGTATATTCTGCTTGTCGCTTAGGTTGAGTTAGGTTACGCATGGCTGCGATATGGTAATATGGGTCAGGCATGGATAAATTTGACTTTCGCGGTATACGCTGACATTCGGCGGTTTTCTACAGTCAGCTGTGCTGTAGTGTGTTCTGCTTGGCACAGGGAAGCCAGTAATTGTGGTGTCGGCAAGATAGTTTGATATAGGATACGCTTGGTTAGATTATGTTAGCTCCGGTTACGTCCGCATAGCTTCGACTTCTCTGCTAGAACATGCGATTCTATGGATTTCTGGGCTCAACCCTACTCTATTATGGTCTGGGAGACTCTGTGGGGGCCAGGAATACTGGTCGTGGCAGATTAACTTGGAATTGGTTACGCTTGGTTAGGTTAGGTTAGGTTGGGTTAGATTATGGTGGCTTTGACATAAGCGCTCAACACTGACATTTTATGGACTTCTGTGCTCTTCTGTGCTCTGTAATATTCTGCTTGGCTCTGTGGGGCCATGCAATAGGCGTCTCGGCTCGATAGGTTTAGTTATTCTACGTTTGGTTATGTTAGGTTTGGTCACGTTAGGTTTGGATAACTTTGACTTTTCTGCTGCACACTGCGATTCCATGGATTTCTGAGCCCTAATCTCCTCTAATATATTCTGCCTGTCTCTGGGGAGACCAGCGACGGCGGCCGTGACACGTTAGGCTGAGTTAAGTTGCGTTCTGTTATGTTGCGTCTTGGTGTGATAGGATAGAGTATCTTAGACTTATGTGCTGTTGTCTGCTCATCGGTGGACTTCTGCGCCCGACTGGGCTCTAATATGCTCTGCTTTGCTCTGCGAGAGTCAGCAATTGTGGTTCTGCCCCGACAGGATCTGTTATGTTACTCCTATTTTGGATATGTTAGGTTATGTTTGGTTATGATGGCTTTGACTTTAGTGCTATACACTGCTATTCGGTAGAATTGTGCGCTGTACTGTGCTCTAGTATGTTCTGCCTGACCCTGGGGAGACCAGCAATAAATGTCTCGGTTGGTAATGTTCAGATATTCTACGTTCGGTAAAGTTAGGTTTGGCTCTGTTTTGTTCGTATGGCTTTCACTTTTGAGCTATACACTGCTCTTCGGTAGATTTCTGCGCTGCACTGTGATCAAGTATTCTCTGCTTTGCTCCTGGGGGCCAAGGAATTGTGCCTGCGCGCGTTAGGTTGAGTTAAGTTTCGTGTGGTTAGGTTAGGCTTCTTTGGCTTTTGGGCTATACACTGCCACTCTATGGACTTCTGCGCTCTACGCTCCACTAATATGCCCTGCTTAGCAATGGGGAGGCCAGCAATTGTGGTCTAGGCCCGTTAGGTTTGATTTGGTTACGTTTGGTTATGGTATGTTTGCTAAAGATAGGTTAGGATACCTTTGGCCCTTGTGCTATACACGGCAACACTGTGGACTTCTGCCCTCTGCGGTGCTCCTATATGCTCTGCCCGTCTCTGAGGATGCCAGAAATGGCGGCCGCGACGCGTTAGATTGGGATATTCTACGATTGGTTATGTCACGTTTGGCTATGTTTGCATATGATAACTTTGACTTTTGTGGTATGCACTGCTATTTGGTCAATTTCTGCGCTCTATTATGCTCTAATATGTTCTACTTGCCGCTGGGAAGGCCAGAAATAGAGCTCTCGGCTCGTTAGGTTTATTTATTCTCCGTTTCTTAGGTTAGGTTAATTTGGTTCGGTTTTGATAGCTTTGCCCTTCGTGGTACAAACTGTTGTTCGGAGAATTTCTGCGCTCCAATGAGCCCTAGTACATTCTGCTTGCCTCTGGAGGACGAGCTATAACGGTCTCGGCATGTTAGGGTATGTTGGGATGCGTTCGTTTATATTTCGGTTGGATAGGATATGATAGGATATCTTTGGGTTTTCTGCTTTACACTGCAATGCGTTGGATACCTACGATCAGCATTGCTCTACTATACCCTGCTCGACCCTGAGGAGGACATTAATAGTGGTCTCGGCCCGTTAGTCTGCGTTAAGCTACGTTTGGTTAGGATATGCTGGTTTGGGTTAGGTTTGGATAGCTTTGTCTTTCGTGTTATACACTGTCACTCGGTGAAGTTCTGCGCCCTCCTGTTCACTACTATACTCTGCCTGAATCTGGGTAGGCCAGCAATAGTGGTCGCGGGATGTCACTTTGAGTTATGTTACGTATGGCTATGTCGCGATTTGTTAGGTTAGGAAACGATGGCTTTGATTTTTGTGCGATACACTAATATCCGGTGTACTTCTGTACTCCACATGGATATTATATACTATGCTCGCTTGCTGGGAAACTTCAAATAGCGGCCGTGGCACGATATTTGAGCAATCTATATCGATGAAATCCAACGAGCAGCAGTGTGTAGCATAACAGTCAAAGCTATCCTATACTAACATAGCCAAGCGTAACATAACCAAACGAAACAGAACTCAACCAGAAGTGCCGAGAGCGCCACTGCTGGCCTCCCCAAAGCCAAGCAGAATATACTAGAGCACAGTAGGGCGCAGGGGTCCTCCGAACAGGTGTGCATTGCACAATCGTCAAAGCCGCCACAGCCAAACTTAACCTACCCTAAC
>NW_016919692.1:13881-21196 GCF_001483705.2 Eufriesea mexicana
GAACTCACCGCAGACAAGCGGAGTCTAGTAGAGTAATGCAGAGCGCAGATACTGACCGAATAGCAGCGTATAGCACAAAAGTCACAGCTACCCTGAGCAAACATAACCTAACATAACGAAGCCAAACATAGCCTACCTCAAACTTACGTGCCGAGACCACAATTGCTTGCATCCCGAGAGCCCAGCAGAACGTACTGGAGCACAGTACAGCGCAGAAAGCCTCCGACATGCAGTGTATTCAACAATTCGACAATTGTCAGAAATATCGAAACCTAACCTTCCATAACCCAACATAATCAAACGTAGACTGACTGTACCGGACGCGTCGCGACCACTATTCCTGGCCTTCCCACAGTCGAGCAGATTATAGTGGAGCACAGTAGAGCGCGGCACCCACCGAATGACAGGTTATACCACGAAAACCAAATCTATCCGAACATGAGCCCAAGCATACGTAACCTAGCTGAACGTAGCATAACTCAACCTACCGCGCCAGTACCACTCCTGCTGGCCTTCCCAGGGCCAAGCAGAATATACTAGAACACTGCAGAACGCTGAAATCCATAGAATAGCAGTGTACAGCGCAAAAGTCGGGGCTATCGCCGCCTTACACATCCAATCGTAATATAAACGAACGTCACCTAACAGAATATAACGTGTCGCGACTGCTATTGCTGACGAACGGGAGCCGAGTAGAATAGAGTACAGCAACGTAGAGCCCAGAAAACCACCGAAGTGCTATGTACAGCTCAAAAGCGTAAGCTACCCTGTCCTAACCTAACCAAGCGTACCATAACCAAACGCAACATAACCCAGCCTAACGTGCCAAGAGCACTACTGCTGGCGTCCCCATGGACAATAAGAGTATACTACAGCACAGTGGAGCGTAGATATCCGCCGAATAGCAGTGTACAGCGCAAACGCCAAAGCTGCCCAAACCTAGCCGGATCTAACATAACCTTATCGAACGTAGCATAGCTCAATCTAACGTGCCGACACCAGCATTGCTGGCGTCCCCAGAGGCAAGCAGGACATTCTAGAGCACAGCGGTGAGCAGAAATCCACTGTATAGCAGAGTAAAGCCCAATGGTAAGTATATGCTGACCAAACATAGCCTATCCCAAACTAACCGAACGCAACTCGACTCACATAGCGTGTCGAGACCACCATTGCTGGGACTGCCAGAGCCAAACTGAAGATATTAGGGATCTGTTGGGCGGAGATCCACCTAATAGCGGACTATACCACTAAAGTCAAAGCTACGCTTACCTAACATAACAGATCGTAACATAACCAAACATAACCAAACTAAACCAAACACTCCGCGAACACTATTGCTGGCCTCCCGCCAGCCATGCAGAACACATTAGCGGAGAGCAGAATGCAGAAATCCATAGGATCGCAGTGTACATCAGAGAAGTCAGAGCCACGCATGCCCAACCCAACCAGCGGAACATAGCCAAACAGCGTAACTCAACCTACCGTGTCGAGACCGCTATCGCTGCCCTTCCCAGGGACAAGCGGGACATACAAGTGGACAGCAGTGCCCTGAAATACAACGAATAGCAGTGTACAGCACAAAAGTCGAAGGTATCCGAGCCAGTCCTGACCTAACCCAACCTAGCCAAGCGAAGCATAACTCTGCGTAATTTACCGCGGCCACTTCTCCTGGCCTCCCAGAGCCAAGATGAATAGAGTAGAGCACAGCAGTCCACAGATATCCACCGAATAACAGTTTTTATCACGAAAGTCGAAATTATCCTAACGAAACTTAGCCTAACCTGACATAACCAATCGTAACGTAGCAGAACCTAAAGTGCCACGGCACCAATGCTCGCCCCCAGAGACGAGGAGGGTATAGTAGAGCAATGTAGAACGCTGGAATCCACCGAATAGCAGTGTACTGCACAATACTCGAAGATATCCCACTCTAACCGGACATAACCTAACCTAAAAGAACGTAGCATAGATGAACGTAACGTGCCGCGACCACTACACCAGGCCTGCCGTGACCTAAGCATAATTTAGTAGACACGAAAGCCAATGGTATCCTAATCAAACTTAACCTAACATAACCTAATCAAACGTAGCCTAACATAACATAACGTGCCACGACCACTATGGCCGGATTCCTCTTGACCAAGGAGAGTATAGCAGAGCGCAGTCGAGCGCAGCAATCCTCCGAAAGCAGTGCACAGCACGAAGGTCAAAGGTAACCTGACTGAGCTTGACAAAACCTAACGTAACCGAACATAACATAGACAAACCTGTAGTGTCAAGACCACTATTGCGGGCCCCGCCTGTGCCATGCAGAAAATATTGGAACCCAGTAGAGCGCAGATGTACGCGGACAGCAGTGTATAGCACAAAAGACTAATCATTCCTATCCTAATCTCACCAAGCGTAACATAAGCGAACGTGCATACCGTAACGTGCTGAGTCCACTGTTGATGGCATCCCCAGAGCCAAGCAGAAAATTCTAGAGCGCAGCAGAGCGCAGAAATCCACTGCATTGCGTTGCTTAGCACAAAAGTCAAACACATGCTGACGTAACTTGACCTACCCTGATAAGCCCAAACGTAGTCTATTTCAACATAACTCGACGACACCATTATTACTGGCCTCGCAGAGGAAAACAGAGCATATTAGAAAGCACTAGAGTGCAGAAATCGACCGAACAGCTGCGAATAGCGCAAAAGTCAAAGTGGCCTACCCTAATCCTAAAACTAGCCAATCGTAACACCGCTGAACGTAACCAAGCTCAACCTATCTTGCCACCACCGCCATTGCTGCCATCCTCAGAGCCATGATGAACATATTTCAGGAGAGCAGTGCGCAGAGATCCTCTGAATTGTAGTGCATAGCACAAGAGTCGAAGCTACCCTATCCTCAGATTACGAAACGTAACACTGTCGAACGTAGATTAACTCAGCCTAGCGTGCCGATAACACTATAGCCTGTCTCTACAGAGCCAAGCAGAATATACTAGAGCATAGTGGAACGCAGAAATCCACCGAAATACAGTGTACACCACGTAAGCCAAAGCTATCCATACCTAACCCAGACTAACGTAATATAACCAAACGGGAACTAACAGAACCTAACGTTCCGTGACCACTATCACCGCCCCTCAAAGCCGAGCAGAGTATAGAAGAGCAATGTAGAGCGCAGAAATCCACCGAATAGCTGCGTACGGCATAAAGTCTGAGCTATTCTATTCTAGCCAAACCAAACGTAACTTAATCAAACGTACGAAAACTCAACCTGTCGTGCCGAGAACACTATTGCAGGCATACACAGGACCAAGCAGAACGAACTAGAGCGCACTAGAGAGCAGAAGACCACCGATTAGCAGCGTATAACGCAAAAGTCAAAGCTACACTATCCCAATATATCCAACCTTAACATAACCAGAAGTAACATAACTCAACCTAACGCACCCCGACCACTATTGCTGGCATCCCTAGTGTCGAGCAGAACTTACTAGAGGACCTCAGGGCGCAGAAGTCCATAGAATTGCAGTGTACAGCACAAAAGTCATATATATCCAGGCCTAACCAAAACGTAACATATCTCAACCTAACAGGACGCGACCACTATTGCTGGCCTCGACAGTGACGTGCCGAATGTATTAGGAAGCAGTTGTGCGCAGAAATCCACGGCATCTTACTGAATAGCACAAAGGTGTATGATATCGTAAACTAACCTAACATAATGGAACGTATCATCTGTCAGGGTAACGTGCCGCGATCACCATTGCTCGCCTCCCCTGATTCGATCAGAGTATAGTAGAGCAGTGTAGAGCGCAGGAATCCACCGCACTGCTGTGAAAAGCACGGAAGCCGTAGAGATCCTAGCATAACCTGACGTAATCTAACCTAACCAAGCGCAGCATAACCAAACATGACGTGCTGCGAGCATTGCACCTGGCCTCCCAAGAGCAAAGCAGATTGCAGTAGAGCACAGTGGATCACAGGAATGCACCGAATAGCAGTGTAAAGCACAGAAGTCAATGTAGCCTCTCCAAACCTAGCCAAATGTGACATGTCCGAACGTAACATAACTCATCCTAACTTGGCGAGACCACCGTATCTCGCCTCCGCAGCGACTAGAAGATTGTACCAGGGTACAGTATAGCGCAGAAATCTACCGCATTGTAATGAATATGACAAGAGAAGTAGTTATCCTAGCATAACCTGCCACATCCTAACCGAACCAAACGTAGCATAAAGCAACACAACCAGCCGCGACTGTTGGTGGCTATTCCAGGGCGAAGCAAAATATAGTAGAGCACTGGCGAATGCAGAAATACTCCGAATAGCATTGTATGGCACGAAAGTCAAATATAGCCTGAACGAGCTTAGCACTACCTAACCTAAGCAAGCGTAGCATAACTCAGCCTAAAGTGCCCAGACCAAATTCGCTGGCATCTCCAGAGCCAAGCAGAGAATATTAGAAAGCCGTAGAGCGAAGGCACCCACCGAACAGCATTGCATAACGCAATAGTCAATGCTATCCTCTCTTAATATATCCAAACTTAACACAATCAAACGCAATATAGCTCAACCTATCATGCCACGACCACTATTGCTGGTCTTCCCAGAGACAAACAGAACATACTAGAGCACAGTGGAGCTTAGGTACCCGCAGAATAGCAGTGCATGCCAGGAAAGTCAAATCTATCCACACCGAACCAAAACTAACGTAGCGTAACCGAACGTATCCTATCTCAAATTAACGGGCCGAGACAACAATTTCTGGCTTCCCCATCGTCGAGCAGATTATTGTAGAGCAACGTGGATCGCAGCAACGACCGTGCAGCAGTGTTTAATACAAAAGACAAAGCTACCCCCTCCTTACCTATCGAAACGTGATACACCCAAGCGATACCTAACTTAACCTAACGTGCCTGGACCGATACTGCTGGCATCCCCAGGGCCAGACAGAGTATACTAGAGCACAGTAGAGCGCAAAACGCCACCAAATAGGAGTGTATAGCACAAAGATCAAAGACACCCTTACCTAACATGGCATAACCTAACCTAACTGAACATAGAGTATCTAAACCTAACGAGCCACGACCTCCATTTCTGGCCTCTCCAGAGCCAGGCAGAACATACTGGAGCACAGCAGAGCGCAGAAATCCACCAAATGGCTGTGTATAACGCAAAAGTCAAAGCCATCCCAACCAAATCTAGCCTAACCTAACCTAACCGAACGTAACGTAACTCAATCTATTGTGCCACGAACACAATTACTGGACTCCCTAGAGACAAGCGGAAAATATTAGAGCAGAGTAGAGCGCCGAAGCCCATCGAATAGCAGTGTATAGCACGAGAGTCATAGCTACCTCGTCCTAACCTGACCATGTCAAACCTAACCAAACGTAACATATCTCAATCTAACGTGCCCAAAGCACTACTTCTGACCTCCCTGTCGCCAAGCACACCATATTAGAGGAAAGTGGAGCACAGAAGTCAATAGAATGGAAGTGAATGGCAGAAAGGTCAAAGCTACACAAGCATAACACATACCAGCATAGCCAAAACGAACGGAACCTAACACTGCCTAACTTGGCGCCCTCACTATTTCGGGCCTCCCAGAGAAAAGCAGGTCACATTGGAGCAGAGTAGAGCGGAGAAATCCACCGAATAGCAACGTGCAGCACAAAAGTCAAAGCTATCCTCCCCAACCCGAACCAGAAGTAAAGTAAACATATGCAACCTAACTCAGCCTAACGTGACGCGGCCATTATTCCTGGCCTCCCTACCGCAAAGCAGAGAATGTTAGCTTACAGTACATCGCAGATATACACCGAACAGCAATGTATAGCACAAAATTCTAAGTCATTCCAACCATTCCAGACCAAACCTTACCTAACGTAACGTAGAATAGCTGAACCTATCGAGCCGAAACCTCTATTGCTGGCATAACCAGAGCCAAGCAGAAAATATTTGTGCACTGTAGAGCGCAGAAATGCACCGGCAGCAGTGAATAGCGGAGAAGTCAACGACATCCCAACCGAACGTATCCTATCCTAATATATCCGAACGTAATATAACAACCTATCGCGCCACGGAAATTATTTCTGGACTCCCAGGGACAAGCAGGTTATATTACACATGAGTAGAGCGGAGGAATCAACCGAATGACAGCGTACAGCACAAAAGTCAAAGCTATCCTCCCCTTACCGAACCAAACGTAACGTAAATAAACGTTATCTAACTCATCCTGATGCACAGGGACCACCATTACTTACCACCCCAGAACAAATTAGAATATATTAGAGAAGAGCAGAGCGCAGTAATCCATAATATTGCAGTGCATAGCACAATAGTCGTAGTTACTCTACCCTAACTTAACTGCACTTAGCATGACCGAACGTAACATACCGCAACATAACGCGCCGAAGCCACTATTGCTAGCTTCCCCAGAGACAAGCAGAATAAACTAGAGCACAGCAGATCGTAGTAATCCACCGCATTGCAGTGAACAGCACAAGGGTGAATGATAACCTAACCAAACATGTCCTAACCTGACCCAACGTAAGGTTCCGAGACTAGCATTGCTGTTCTCCACAGAGCCAAGCAGAACATATTACAGCAATAAAGAGCGCATAGGTCCACCGAATGGCAGCGTATACCGCGAAAGCCAAAGCTTTCCGAATCTAACCCAAACCAGCGTTAGCAATCAAAACAGAGCATGGCTCAAGCTAACGTGTCGAGACCACTATTACCGGCCTCCCCAGGGACGAGCAGAGCATATTAGCGCACAGTGGAGAGCACAGATCTGCCGTATACCAGTGTACAGCATAAAAGGCAAAGCTGTCCTATCCGAAACTAACCAAACGTAACATAGCCAAACGTAATATATATCAACCTAGCGCGCAGATACCAATATTGGTGCCCTCCCTAGAGGCAATAAGCACATTCCAGCGCACAGTAGAGCGCAGAAATCTACCCAGTTGCCGTGCAGAGCAAAAAAGTAAAAGCTATCTTATCCTAATGTATCCAACCTTAACAAAACCAAACGTAACATGACTCAACCTAACGCACCCCAAACACTATTCCTGGTCTCCCCTGGGCCAGGCGGTGCATATTGGAGGATTGTAGGGCTCAGAAATCCATAGAACCGCTGTCTTCAGCAGAAAGATCGAAGCTACCCAAGCTTTACCCATGCCAACATAAACAACCCGAACGTAACCAAGCTCAACCTAACGTGCCGCCACCACTATTGCTGGCCTCGCCAGAGCGAATCAGAAAATATTATATGAGAGTAGGGCGCAGAAATCCTTATGGTCGCAGTGTACAGCAGA
>NW_016919692.1:21293-23064 GCF_001483705.2 Eufriesea mexicana
CCCTCCCTAGAGGCAATAAGCACATTCCAGCGTACAGTAAAGCGCAGAAATCTACCCAGTTGCCGTGCAGAGCACAAAAGTAAAAGCTATCTTATTCTAATGTATCCAACCTTAACAAAACCAAACGTAACATGACTCAACCTAACGCACCCCAAACACTATTCCTGGTCTCCCCTGGGCCAGGCGGTGCATATTGGAGGATTGTAGGGCTCAGAAATCCATAGAACCGCTGTCTTCAGCAGAAAGATCGAAGCTACCCAAGCTTTACCCATGCCAACATAAACAACCCGAACGTAACCAAGCTCAACCTAACGTGCCGCCACCACTATTGCTGGCCTCGCCAGAGCGAATCAGAAAATATTATATGAGAGTAGGGCGCAGAAATCCTTATGGTCGCAGTGTACAGCAGAAAGATCAAAGATATCCAAACCTAACCCAAACTAACATAACCTACCATATCGTAGCAAAACACAACGCAAAGTGTCGCGGCCGATACTGCTGGCCTCCCCAGGATCTAGCAGATTAGGGTAGAGCACAGTGGAGGGCAGGAATCCAGCGAATACCTGTGTATAGCGCTAAAGTCAAAGCAACTCTAACCAAACCTAGCCTAACCTAACATGACCAAACGCAACGTAACCAAATCTAACGTGCCGAGACCACTACTGCCGACATACTAAAGCAGAGCGTGTTGGAACACAGTAGACCTCAGAAATCCACCGAACAGCGGCGTACAGCACAAAAGTCAAAGCTATCCTCTCCTAACCTGACAATACGGAACATAGCCAAACGAAACGTAACCCAACCTGGGATGCCACGTCCGCAAGTGCTGCACTCACTAGAGCAAAGCAGAGTATAGCAATGCATTGGAGGACGCTGAACTCGCCCGAATAGCAGTGTATAAGAAAAAAAGTCGAAGCTATCTCAAACATACCCGACGAAACCTAGCCTAAACGGACAGAACGTAACACAACCTAACTTGCAGCGACCACTATTTGCCGTCCCCAGACACAAGCAGTGTGTGATAGCGCACAGCAGAGCGCTGAGGTCCATGGAATGGCAGTGTGTAGCACCAATATTAAAGCTTCCCAATCCCAACGGAACGAAACCGAACCACGGCCGACGGTATTGTAGCCCAACCTACCGTGCAGTGACCACTATTGCTGGCATTCCGGGAGTCGGGCAGAGTGTACAAGAGCAATGTAGTGATCAGGAACCCACCGAAGAGCAGATTATAGCACAAAAGGCTAAGCTATACTATCCTAACCTAACGAAACGTAAAACAACCGAACGCAACATAACGCAGCTTAACGTGCCAGGAGCACTGCTGCCGGCGCCCTATTGCAAAGCAGAATATACTTGTGCTCAGTGGAGCGTAGAAATGCACTGAATAGCAGTGCGTAGCGCTAACGCCGGAGCTACCCTATCCCAACCTAGCCATGCGTGACATAGCAAAGCGCAACGTATTACAACCGGGCATGCCTCCGCATTTCCAAGCAGAACATATTAGAGGCGAGTGCGTCGAAGAAGTCCATAGAATGGTAGTGTAAAACAGAAAAGACAAAGCTAGCCAAACCTCACCCAAACAAATCTAACATAACCAAACGTAACATATCTGAAGCTAACGTGCCGAGACCAGTATCGCTGGCCTCCCCAAAGCCAAGCAGAGCAAACAAGAGCGCGGGAGGGCGCAGAAACCCAACGAACAGCAGTGAACTGCACAAAAGTCAAAGCCATGGTGACCAAACCTAGCCCAAACGAGGCTAACCAAGCG
>NW_016919692.1:23157-51307 GCF_001483705.2 Eufriesea mexicana
CAAATAGCAGCTTATAGCACAAAAGTCAAAGAAATCCAAACCGAGCCTTCCTAACCAAACCTAAAAAAACGTAACTTTACACAACCAAACGTGCCGAGACCACTATTGCTGTCCGCCACAAATGCAAGCGGAATGCTCTAGAGTACAGTAGAGCTGTTAAATCCAACGAACAGCAGTGTATACTGCAAAAGTCGAAGCCATCATGACCAAATATGACCCAGCCTTGTCCATCCAAACGTAGCCTAACTCAAACTAACATGCCCACACCACTGTTGCCGACGTCCTCAGAGCCATGCAGAGCATATAAGAGCAGAGAAGAGCGCAGATGTACACGGCATTACAGTGTACAGATCAGAGGTCGAAGATATCCTAACCTACCTCAAACGAAGCGAAACGAACCAAACGTTACATAAGTCCACCTATCCGCCCTACACCACAGGCGCTGACCTTCACAGAGCCAAGCAGAGCATACTAGATAGGAGTAGAGCTCAGAAATCCACTTTCCTGCGTAGCACAAATATCATAGCAGCACTGACCAAACTTGTCCCAGCCTAGCCAATCCTCACGTACCCTAATCCAAACTAACATGCAGCGACCACAATATCTGGCCTTCCAGTAGTCGGGCCGAGTATAGTAGAGCACAGCTGAACTCAGATATCTACCGAATAACAGTCCACGCCAGGTAAGGCAAAGCTATCCGAGCGAAAACCAAACAAACATAACATAACAAAACGCAATATATCTAAACCTAACGTGCCGAGACCTATATTGCTGGCATTCCCAGAGCCAAGCAGAGCGTATTAGAGCAATGTGGAGTACTGAAATCCACCCAATACCAGTGTATAGCAGAAAAGCCAAAGCCATCCCGACCAAACGTAAACTAACCTAACGTAACCGAACGTAACATACCTCAACTTGTCGTGCCTAGACCACTATCGCTGGCCTCCATAGTGCCAAGCAGAAAGTATTAGAACGCAGTAGATCACAGAAATACGCGGAATAACAAAGTATAGGACGAAGGTCGGAGCTATACTGACCAAACGTAACCCGGGCTAACGAAAGCAAACGTAAACAAACTGAACCTAACGTGCTGCGACCGCTACTGCGCGTCTCCCCAGAGTCGGGCAGAGTACAGTAGAGCACCGCAGAGCGCAGAATTCCACTGAGCAGCAGTGTATGTTACAAAGTCGAGGGTTCGCTAGCCCAACCTGGCATAACATAACCTAGCCAAAGGAGACATTACTGAACATAACGTGCAGCGACCACTGCAGCTGGAATCCCCTGAGCCAAGCAGAATATATTAGAACGCAGAGGAGCGCTGAAATTGGTGGATAGCAGTGTATGGGACAGACGTCTAAACTACTCTGTTCTAACCTCACCAAACCGAACAAGACCAAACGTGGCATAGATCAACTTAACGTGACGAGACCGCTACTGTAGGCCACCCCAGAGCCAAGCAGCGTACACTAGAGCATAGCAGGGTGCGGAAACCCACTGCACTGCAGTTCATAGCACAAAAGTCATACATATCCTGACATAACCAGACCTTACGTTAAATACCCAAACGTAGTGTATCTAAACATAACTTACGAGACCAATATTGCTGCACCCCCAGAGACAGGTAGAGCACATTAGAGCAAATTAGAGCGCAGAGATCCACCGAATAGCAGTGAATGTCACGGAGGTCTATGTAGCCCATCCTAACGTAGCCAAATGTAACATACCCGGAGGAAGCCTATCTCAAACTAACATGACCAGACCATTATTACTGACATCCACAGCGACAAGCAGAATGTACTAGAGCAGCGCAAATCACAGAAATGTACCGAGTAAGGGTGTACAGCAGGAAAGTCAAAGATATCCTAGCCAAACGTAGCCTAACCTTACCTATCAATGCGTTACCTAACCCAACCTAACGTCCGCGACCGCTATTTCCGGCCGCCCCAGGGTAGAGCAGAGTATAATAGAGCAACGCATAGCGCAGAAAACCACCGAATAGCATTGTATAGCACAAAAGTTGGAGATATCCTGACCTAACCTGGCATAACCTAACCTAGCCAAACGTAGCATGAGTGAACATACAATGCCGCGATCGCCATTGATAGCCTTCGTGGAGACCAGCAGAGCACATTAGAGCACGTCAATGCGCAGAAATCCACCTAATAGTAGTGAATAACACAAAAGTCGAAGATATCCTAACCTAACCTTACCTAGCCTAACTTATAAAGCGTAGCATAGCTCATCATAACATGCCGAGACCACTAACACTGGCCTGCACATAGCCAAGTATAATGTCGGAGAGCACAGTAGATCACTGAAATCCACCTGATAACAGTGTATAGCACGAGAGTCAAAGCTACCCTAATCATACTTAACCTAACCTAACATTGCCAATCGTAACCACAAGCTGTCCCGCCACGACCACTATTGCTCGCCTCCACAGATTCGAGCTGAGAATGCAAGATCAACGTAAGGCGCAGAAATCCTTCAAATAACAGTGTACAGCATAAAAGTCAAGGAAACCCTAACTGAACCTTCCTAATTTAACCTAACGAAACGTAACCTTACTCAACCTAACGTGCCGAGACCACTATTACAGGCCATCCCAGGGCCCAGCGGAGCATATTGTAACATATTAGAGCGCGGGATCCCACCGAATATCGATGTATAGCGCAAAAGACAAAGTAGCATATCCTAACCTAGCAAAACGTAACAGAGCCAAACGTAACCTAACTGAACCTAACATGACGGTACCACTATTGCTGTCCTCCAGAGGGGCACGCAGAATGTGCTTGAGCATAGTAGCGCGCAGATACCCACGTCATTGCAGTGAACAGCCTAAGGTCGAGGGCATCCTAACTAAACATGCCATAACCTAACTTAGCCAGACGTATCCTAACTCAAGCTAACGTGCCGAAATCACTATGGCGGTGATCCCCAGAGCCTAGCAGGATATATCAGAACTCGGTAGAGCGCAGAAATCCACAGACAGCAGTGAATAGCACGAAAGACCGAACTATCGTACCCTTACCTCACCAAACGTAACATAACCGAACGTAGCATAGCTCAAAGTAACTTACCGACACCACTGTTGCTGGCCTCCCCAAGGCCAAGCAGAAGGTACTAGAGCAAAGCAGAGCGCAGAAGGCCACTGCATTGCGGTGTATGCCACAATAGTCAAACATATGCCGACGCTGCTTGACCTACCAGACACACCCAAACGTAGTGTAACTGAACGTAACGAGACGAAAACGTCATGGATGGCCACCCAGGTAGAGGCAGAGCATATTTGAGCACACTAGAGCACAGAAATCCACCGAATAGCAGCGAATAGCATAAAAGTCAAAGTAGCCTCTCCTAACCTAGCAAAGCCTAACGTATCCAAACGTCACAGATCTTAACTCACCATGACGGGACCACTACTGATGGCCTCCACAGGGACAAGCAGAGTGTACTAGAACACAGTAGAACACCGGAATCCGCCGCATTGCAGTGCAAAGCACAAGAGTCGAAGATAACCTAGCCAAACATGACCGAACCTAACCAAACAAAACGTAACATAGCGCAAAATAACGAGTCGCAACCACTTCTCCTGGCTTCCCATAGCAAGGCAGAATGCTGTAGGGCTTTGTAGAACTCAGAAATCCACCGAATAATAGTGTATAGCACGAAAGTCATAGCTATTCCAACAAAGCTTAACCGAACCTTGCCTAACTAAGCTTAACCTAACACAAAGTAACGTGCCACGACCACCATTGCACGCCTCCCCAGAGTCGAGCATGGTGTAGTAGTGTAATGTGGAGCGCAGAAATCCACCGAATAGCAGTGTATAGCGCAACAGTCTAAGAAGTCCTAATCAAGGCTTCCTAGCATACCCTTACGAAACGAAGTATTACACAACCTAACGTGTAGAGACTACCATTATTGACCACCCCAGAGCCAAGCGGAACATACTAGATCGCAGTAGAGCGCAGAAGTCCACCGAATAGCAGTTAATGGCACAAAAGTCTAAGCTATTCTTTCACAAAATAACAAAACTGGTCCTATGCAAACGTAGCCAAACTAAACATAACGCGCCGAAACCACTATTGCTGGCCTCCGCGGAGCCAAGGGGAGTATACTAAAGCACAGCTGTGCGCAGAAGTCCGTCGCATTGCAGTGTGAGACAAAAACTCCAACATACGCTGATATAACCAAACCCTACGTAACCTAGCCTAAGTTAGCGTAACTCAACAGGGCGTGCAGCGACCACCGCTGCCGTACTTCCCAGAGCCAAGCAGAAACAGTAGAGTGCGGTAAATCACATGATCCCACCGGATAATTGTGAATACCACGAAATTCGAAGCCACCCTGTCCAAGCTTAACCTAACGTAACGTGGTCAAACGCAGCCTAACTCAACATAACGTGCCGCGAACTCGATTGCTGGCATTCACAGGTCCAATCAGAGTGTAGGAGTGTACAGACGAGCGCAGAAATCCTACGAATTGCAGTGTATAGCACGGAAGTCGAAGATAACCAGACCGAGCTTGACATAACCAAACGTAACCGAACGTAACATAACACAACCTAACGTGCCGAAACCGTTATTACTTGTCACGACGGAGCCGAGCAGAACACATTAGAGAGCAGTAGAGCGGAGAGATCTGCCGAAAAGCCTTGAATGGCACAAAAGTCTAAGCTATTCGCTCCTACATAACCACAGTTGTCATACGCGAACGTAGCCTAACTAAACCTAACGCGCCGAGACCACGACTGCTGGCCTCGCCAGAGCCAAGCAGAAAATA
Source organism: Eufriesea mexicana (assembly GCF_001483705.2). Classification (NCBI taxonomy): domain Eukaryota; kingdom Metazoa; phylum Arthropoda; class Insecta; order Hymenoptera; family Apidae; genus Eufriesea; species Eufriesea mexicana. Next base: position 27,943 of record NW_016919692.1, read on the forward strand.
TTAGTACGCAGTAGACCGTAGAAGTCGGTGGATACCGGCTTATAGCACAGATGTCTGGACTACAATATCCTAACCACAACAAACTTAAAATATCCTAACGCGGCAGCGCTCAACCTAACAAGACGAAACCATTGTTGCTGGCTCCCACAGATGCAAGCAGAATGTACTAGATCACAGTAGGTCGCAGAAGTCCACCTCATTTCTCTGTACGGCACAAAAGTCCGAGATGCCGTCTCGTAACGCAGACAAACCTAACCGTACAAAACGTAACACAATTAGCCATAACGCGCCGAGGGCACTGCTTCTGGACTCCACAGAGCAAAGCAGATCATAGTGGATCACAGTGGATAGCAGGAATACACCGAATAGCAGTGTGTAGCGCAAAGGTGTAAGCTATCGGTGCCTAACCTAACTAAACGCAACGTAACCAAACATATCCTAACCAAACCCAACGTGCCTGGACCAGAATTGCTGACTTCCACAGAGCCAGCCAGAAAATACTACAGCAGTGAAGAGTGCAGAAATCCACCGCACAGCAATGTATATCACGAAAGTCAAAGCTATGCAAGCCTAACCAAAAGAAACTTTACCTAACCAAACATAGCATAAATGAACGTAACGTGGCGAAACCACAATTGCTGGCCTCCTCAGAGCCAAGCAGAGCATATTAGAGCAGACTAGAGCGCGGATATCTACCGTACATCAGTCCATAGCACAGAAGTGAAAGATATCCTTCCTTAAACTATGCTAACATATCACGACCGAACGAAACATAACGCAACCAAACGTGCCGAGCACACTATTGCTGGCCTTCCCAGAGCCAAGCATAGTATTGTAGAGCACAGTATAGCGAAGAAGTCCAACGAGCTGCAGTGTATAGCGCAAAAGTGGTTGATATCCCCTCCTAACCAAACCAATCGTAACAGCCGAACGCAGCATAATAAAACTAATGTCCCGGGACCACTATTTCCGGCACCCCCAGAGACGAGCAGAGCACAGTAGAGCAATGCAGCGGGTTTTATTCCAACGAAGAGCAGTGTACTGCACAAAAGTCAAAGATATCCTGACCAAACCTGACCAAACCTAACCTAACCGAACGTAGCGTAACACAACGTAACGTGCGGATACCACTATTGCCGGCCCTTCCACAGAAAAGATAAACATACTTGAGCACAGCAGTGCTCAAAAATCCACAGCAACTCAGTGTACAGCAAAAGAGTCAAAGGCATCCTCTCTTAACCCAAGCAAAGCTAACTAGCCCGCACGTAACACAACCCAACATAGCGCGCCTCAGCTAAGGCGTCTGTCCTCCACAGAGCAAGGCAGAGCATATTATATTACAGCAGAGCGGAGAAACACTCCAAATAGGAGTGTACAGCGCAAAAGTCAAATACGTCCCAGCCTAGCCTGACCTAACCTAACCTAACCAAACGTAGAATAACTACACCCAACGAGCCGAGAACGATATTGCTGGCCTCCGCAGTGCCGAGCAGAATATACCAGAGCACAGTAGAGTCAGAGATCCAACGAATAGCAGTGTATACCCCGAAGTCCAAAGCTATGGAATCCTAACCCAAACTAACATAACCCAAACCAACGTAGCCTAACTTAACCTAACGTGCCGAGACAAATATTGCTGGCATCCTCAGAGCCAAGCAGAGCGTATTAGTGCAGAGTTGTGCGTAGAGATCCATCGGATAGTAGTCTATAGCACAAAAGTCACGGCTATCCTAACTTAACCTGACCCAAATTAACATAACAAAACGTAACCTGACACAACATAACGCGCGAGGGACATTATTTTTGGCCTCCCCGGAGCAAAGCAGAGCATTCTTGATCACAGTGGAGCGCAGAAATCCATCGAATAGCAGTGTATAGCAGAAAAGTTACAGCTGTCCTATCCCAACCTAGCCATGCATCATATAGCCAAACGCAACCTATCACGACCTAGCGCACCAAGACCACTATTGCTAACTTCCACAAAGCCGACCAGAATATACTAGAGCACAGTAGAGCTTAGAAATCGCCGCATTGCAGTGTGAAGCACAGGAGCCAAAGATATCATAACCAAACCTGACCCAACCTAACCTAATCAAACGTAGACTAACTCAACCTTACGTGCCGGGACCACTATGACTGGCCTCCACAAAGTCGAGCAGAGTATAGTAGAGCAATGAAGAGTGCAGAGACCCACCCAAATGCAGTGTATAGCGCAAAAGTCAAAGTTATCCTATCCTAACCTAACGAAATGTGACGTAGCTGAACGTAGCAAACCTCAAACCAAATTGCCGCGATCACTATTGCTGTCATCCCAAGGGTGGATTAGAGAATAGTAGAGAAACGTAAAGCGCAGAAGTCCGCCGAATAGAAGTGTATAGCACATAAGTCAAAGCAACCTTAGCCGAACCCAAGCAAGCCTAGCATGCCCGAATGTAACCTTGCTGAACCCAACGTGCCGAGACCACTATTACTGGTCACCCCAGAGCCAAACAGTGCATATTAGAGCACTGTAGGTCGGACAAGCACACCGAATGGCAGTGTACGGCACAAAACTCGAAGCCTTCCCAAACATACTAAACCAAACATAACATAACCAAACGTAACCTGACACAACCTATCGTGGAGCGGTCATAATTGCTGGCTACACCAGTGCCAAGCAGAACACATTCGAGGGGAGTAGAGCGCAGAAATCCATAGAATCGCAGTGTACATCAGAAAAGTCAAAGCTATCCAAACGTAACCCAAAGCAACGTACCCAAACCAAACGTAACCTAACGAAACATAACGTGCCGTTGCCGCTATTTCTGGACTCCCCAGAGGGAAGAGGAATATATTACAGCATAGTAGACCGCAGAGGACCACTGCACTGCAGTGTAGAGCACAAAAGTTAAACATATCCCATCCTAACTTGAACTAACCAAACCAAACCAAATGTAACAAAACAAAATCTATCGTGCCACGACCGCTTTTGGTGGCCTCCCCAGAGCCAGGCAGAACACATTAGAGGAGCGTAGAGCGCAGAATTCCATAGGATCCCAGTGTATAGTGGAAAAGCCAAAGCTCTCCTAACGTATCGCATACTAACGCAACCTCACCAAACGTAGACTGACTCAACCGAACATGCCTAGACCACTATTGCTGAACACCGCAGAGCCAATCAGAATATGCCAGAGCTCAGTAGAGCGCAGAAATCCTACACATTGCAGTGTAAAGCTCGAAAGTCAAAGATACCCTAACCTAACGTGTTAAAACCTAATCAAGTCATACGTAATCTAACTCAGCCTAACACGCCGCTGCCACCGTTTCTGGTCCCACTGGAGCAAAGCCGAGCATGCTTAATCACAGTACCGCGTAGAAGTCGGCAGAATAGCAGTGTGTAGCACAAAAGTCAAAGCTATCCTAGCCTAACCTAACCCAACGTAGCATAACCTAACCTAACCTAACTCAACCTAACAGACCTACGCCACTATTGCAGACCTCCCCAGATCCAAGCAGAATATACTACAGCACAGTGGATAACAGACATCCGCGGCGTTTCAGTGTACAGCACAAAAGTCGAAGATATCCTAACATAACCTGACCACACCTAACCCAAGCAAACGTTGCATAACTCAGCATATCGTGCCAAGACCACGATTCCTGCATTTCCCAGATCCAAGATTAACCTATCAGACCACTGTGGAGCGCCTAAGTCCACCAAATAGCAGTGCAAAGCACGAAAGTTATATCTATACTCTTGTGGCGCAGCCGAACGTTGCATACCCTAACGTAACCAAACTCAACCTAACTCGCAGCGACCACTACTGCTGGCTCTCCCAGAGACAAGCGGAATATGATAGAGAGCAGTAGAGCACAAAAGTCCATAGAATATCTGTGTTGAGCACAAAAGTCAAAGCCATCTTTGGCTAACCCAACTCATTCTAACCAAGCCGAACTTAATCTAACTCAACCTAACGTGCCGCGACAAGTATTGCTGACCTCCGCAAGGTCAAACAGAGCATATTACAGGAGAGCAGAGCGCAGAAGGCCATAGAATCGCAGTGTATAGCTGAAAAGTCGAAGCAACCAGAACAAAACCTAAGCGAATGTAACGCAACGAAACGTATCCTATCTCAACCTAATATTCCGGAAACACGAATACTGGCTTCCCCAGCTCCAAGCAGAACATACTAGATCACAGTAGAGTTCAGAAGTAGACCGCATTGCAGTGCAGAGCACGTAAGTCGAAGGTACCCTAACCTAACATGACATAAACTAACCTAACCGAACGTAGCATAACTCAAAATAACGGGCCGCGGCCACTGCTTACGTGCTCCGCTGAGCCAAGAAGAATACAGTAGAGCACAGTAGATCACAAAAATGCACCGAGCAACAGTGTACGGCACTAAAGCAGGAGTTATCCCGACCAAACTTGACCATACCCATTTCAACCAAGCGTAACCTATCACAAGCTAACGTGTCACGAACTCTATTGCTCGCCTCCACTGGGCCGAGCGGAGCATTGTAGAGTGGCGGAGATCGCAGAAATCCACCCAATAGCTGTGTATAGCGCCGAAGTCAAAGCTATCCCATCCTTACATATCCAAACTTCACATAACCAAACGTAACATAACTCAACCTAACGTACCGCGGCCACTATTGATGCCCCCCCCCCCCCCCATCGAGCAGAGCATACTTGAGGCCAGTAGAGCGCCTGAACCCATAGAACCACAGTGTATAGCACAAAAGTCCAAGATATCCTCTCCGAACCTCCCCAAACGTGAGGTATCCATACGTAGCATAACTTAGCCTAACGTGCCGAGACCACAACTGCTGGCCTGCCCAGGGCCATGCAGAATGTACTACAGCACAGCATGTCGCAACAATCCGCAGCATTGCAGTGCATAGCACAAAAGTCGAACGTATCCTGACCTAACCTGGCCTAATGTAACATACCCGAACGTAGTGTAACTCAATACAACGTGACTTGTCCAATATGGCTGGCCTGCCCAGAACCAAGCAGAACATGTTAGAGTATAGTAGAAAGGAGAATTCTAAAGAATAGTTGTGTATAGTACCAAAGTCAAGGCAATCGTATCCGAACGTTTCCAAACGTAACATCAGCATACGCAACATTACTAAACCTACCGCGCCGAGACCACTATTGCTGTCATCCCCAGAGCCAAGCAGGGGATATTAGTACACAGTAGAGCGCAGGAATCTGCGGATAGCAGTGTACAACACAAAAGTTTAAACTATCCTACACAACCTCACCAAACGTAACACAACCGAGCGTAATCTGACTGAACCTAACACGACAAGAACACATTTGCCGGCCTCCACGGATACAAGCAGAATATACCGTAGCACAGCAGAGCGCAGAAATCCACCGCATTGCAGTGAATATCAAAGATGCGGTAGATATCCTAACTAAACCTGACCTAACCTAGCCAAACCAAACGTACATATGTCAACCTAACGTACAACGGCATCCGTTGCTCGCATCGACGGAGTCGAGCAGAGTATAGTAGAGCAGTGTAGTGCGCAGTGATCCACCGAACGGCAGTGTATAGCAGAAAAGTCAAAGAAATCCTAACCAAACCTTTCCAACCTAACACAACGGTACGTAACCTGACAAAGCATAAAGTGCCGAGACCGATATTACTGGCAACCACAGAGCCAAACAGAGCATACTAGAGCGCATTAGAGGACAGAAAACCTCCGAATAGCAGTGCACACCACAATAGTCGAAGTAGCCTATCCTAACCTAACCAAACGTAACGCATCCAAACGTAACATAACTCACACTAACGTGCCGAGACCTCATTGCCGTCCTCCCCAGAGCAAGGCAGAAGACATTAGAGAAGAGGAGATGGCAGAAACCCATAGAATTCCACTGCATAGCACAATAGTCAAAGCAACCCGTTCCTAACCTAACCTGAGGTAGCATAAGCAAAAGTAACCTGACTTATCCTAACGAGCCCAGACCAATACTACTCGCTGACACAGAGCCAAGCAGGACATACTAGAACATAGTAGAGCGCAGAATTCCACCGCACAAAGGTGTTAAGCTCAATTGTCAAATCAATCCCAACTTAACCTGTCCTAGCCTAACGTAGCCATACGTGACATAACTCGAACTAACGTGCCTAGACCACTGCTGCTCGACTCCCCACCGCCAAGCGGAACATATTAGAGGGCAGTAGCCAGCAGGAGTCTATAGACCGGCAGTGTGGGCCACAAACGTCAAAGATACCCCAACGTAGCCTGCCCTACGTTGACCTAACAGAACGTAGCAGAACTAAACATAACGTTATGAGACTGCGATTGCTGGCTTCCCCAGTGTTAAGCAGAGAATATTAAAGCAACATAGGGCGACGAAATCCGCCGAATAACAGTCTATACCGGGAAAGTCAAAGCTATCCGAACCTAACCCAGACGAACATATCGTAAACAAGCGCAACCTAACAAAACCTAACGTGCCGCGGCTACAATTGCAGGCCTCAACAGAGACAATCAGGGCATAGTAGAGGAGAGTAGAGCGCAGGTATCCATAGAATCGCAGTGTATAGAAGAAAAGTCGAAGCTATCCAAACCTAACCATTGCTAAAGTGAACTACCCGAACGTATACCTATCTACCTAGCGTGAATAGACCACTATTACTGACCTCCCAGAGCCAAGCAGAATATACTAGTGCACTGTAGAGCGCAGAAATCCGCCACATTGCAGTCTAAAGCAGAAAAGTCAAATATATGCAAACCTAACTTGACCTAGCCCAACTTAACCAAACGTAGCCTAACGCAAAATGAAGTGACGAGACTACTATTGCTGGCTTCCCAAGTGCCGAACAGGATTGAGTAGAGCACAGAAGAACGCTGGAACACACCGAATGGCAGACTATGCCAGGGAAGCGGAACCTATGGTAACCTAAACCAAGCTAGCGCGATCTAACCGAACATAGCGTACCTCGCACTAACCTGCCGAGGCCACGAATACTGGCGTTTCCAGGGCCAAGCAGAGAACATAAGAGCACAGCAGGGCGCAGAAATGCGCTCTGTTGCAGTTTACGGCGCAGAAGTTAATGCAAACCTGTCCTGACCTAGCCAAGCGTAGCATAACCAAGCGCAACACAGCTCAACCTAACGTGCTGCGACCAGCGTCGCTGGCCCCGCTCGGAGTTAATCGGAGCTTATTAGAGGAGAGTATAGCAAAGGAATCCATAGAATCGTAGTGTATAGCATAAAAGTGATAGACATCCTATCTTGATCCATGCTAACATAACAAAGCCACACGTAGCCTAACCCATCGTAACGTGCCGCAAACATTATTCCTTGCCTGCCAGGTCCAGGCAGAGTATAGTAGAGGCCAGTCGAGCTCAGAAGTGCTCCGAATAGCAGTGTACAGCACGAAAGTTAAAGATAGCCAGTCCGAGCTTAACCAATCCTAACCGAACCAAGCGTAGTGTAACCCGACATAGAGTGACGAGACCAATATTGCAGGCGCTCTCAGAGCCAAGCAGAGCATATTAGAGAACATTAGATCGTAGGTATCCACTGAATAGTAGTGAATAGCGCAAAAGTCAGAGCAGCATATACTAACCTAGCCAAACGCAATATATCCGAACGTAGCCTAACACAATCCATAATGACGAGACCACGATTGCTGGCCTCCACGGGGACAGGCAGAATGTACTAAAGCAGAGTAGAGCGCAGAAATCCACCGCATTACAGTGAATACCACAATGGCCGTAGATATCCTAACACAACCTGACCCAACTTAACCTAACCAAACGCAGCATGCCTCAAACTAACGTGCCGCGAACACCTTTTCTCGCCTGCCCGGAGCCGTGCAGGGTGTAGTAGAGCAACGTAGAGAGCAGAAATCCACCGAATAGCAGTGTATATCACAAAAGTCGAAGATACCCTTATCTACCCTGACCAAACCTAATATAACCAAACGTAGCATAACTAAACAGGACGCGACGCGACCACTGAACCTGACCCCCTGAGCGAAGCAGAATGTAGTAGAGCGCAGTATATCACAGAAATCTACGGAATAGCAGTGTGAATCGCAAAAATCAAAGTTTCCCCTCCTAACCGTGTCAAACGTAACATAACACAACCTAACATGACGAGACCACTATTGCTGTCCCCAACACGGACAAGCAGTGTGTACTACAGCACAGCAGGGCGCAGGAATCCTCCGAATAACAGTGTATAGCACAAGAGACGAAGATATCCAGACCTAATCCTACCGAACATAAACTAACCAAACGAAGCATAGCTCAACACATCGTGCCGCGACCACCGCTGCTAGCATCCACAGAGCCAAGCAGAATATAGTAGAGCACAGTAGATGACAGAAATCAACAGAAAAGCAGTGTACAACACAAAAGTCTAAGCTATCCTGTCCACACATAACCTAACCTAACCTTGCCAAACATAACCTAACGCAACCTAACGTGCCACGACGCCAATTTCTCGCCTCCCAGTGTAAAGTACAGCAAGTGGCGCGCATAAATCCACCGAATAGCAGTGTACGGCACAAAAGTCAGAGAAATCCCAATAAAGCCTGCCTAACCTGCCGTACCGCAACGTAACATAACTCAACCTAGCGTGCAGAGGCCACATCTACTGGCCACCCCAGAGACAAGCAGATCATATTAGAGCAGAGTAGATAGCTGAAGTCCACCGAATAGCAGTGTACGGCACAAGAGGCTACGGTACGCTGTCATGTCATAGCGAAACCTGTCATAAGCAATCGTAGCCTCACTGTCATATATGAATGCTGTCATACCCAGGGACAACCAGAATATAGTGAAGCACAGTCGAGCGCAGATATCCACCGAGCAGCAGTGTATAGCGCGGAAGTCAATGACAACCTGACCGAGCTTTGCCAATCCTAACCTAACCAAACGTGACACAACAAAACCTATCTTCCCGAGACCTCTATTGCTGGCTTCCCCAGAACCAAGCAGAAAATGTTAGAACGCAGTAGAGCGCAGAAATCTGCAGACGGCGGGATGTAGCACAAAATTCTAAGCCACCCTATCCTAACCTCACCGAACGTAACATAGCCAAACGTTGCCCAACTCAACCTATCTTGCCATGACCACAATTGCTCGCATCCGCAGAGTAGGTTTGAGTGTAGTATAGCAATGCCGAAGGCGGAAGTCCACCGAAAGACCATGTAAAGCACAAGAGGCACAGAAATAATAACCAAACCTTCCTAGCCTAATCCATTGAATCGTAACCTTCCTCAAACTAACGTACCGAGACTACAATTTCTGACAGCTACAAAGCCAAGCAGAATACATTACAGCACAGCAGAGCGCAGAAATCCACGGCATTGAAATGTATAGCACAAAAGCCATAGATATCCTAACCCATCCTGTCCTAACCTAATCTAACCAAGTGTTGCACATCTCAACGTTACGTGCCGATACCAGATTTGCTGGCCCTCCCAGAGCCAAGCTGAACATATTAGGGCGCAGCGGAGTGTCAGAAATCCGCTGAATAGCATTGTATACCGCAGAAGTCATAGCCAGCTGTTCCTAACATAACCAATCGCAACGCAACCAAACATAACCTAACACAAACTAACTAGCCGGGACCACTATTGCTGGCCTCCCCATGGCCAAGCAGAGCAGACTACTGCACCGTACATCGCAGAAGTTCACCGAAGAACATTATATTGCACATAAGTCCATGCTACCCTCTCCTAATGTGACCAAACGTAACATAGCCAAACGTACCCTAATCCAACCAAACTATTCTAGACCAACTTTGCTGTCCTCTCCATCGCCAAGAAGATCATATTAGAGGTGAGCAGAGCCCAGGTGTCCACACAACGACAGTGTATGGCAGAAAATTCAAAGCTATCCTAACCTAACACAAACTAACCTAGCCTGACCAAATGCAACCTAGCTCAAACTCGCCTGGCGGGACAACTATTGCTCACCTGCCCAGAGCCCACCAGAGCATATTAGAGAACAGCAGAGCGCAGAGATCCACCGAATAGGAGTGCGTAACCCAAAAGCCAAGGCTAGCCTTTCCCGACCTAACTAAACGTATCACAAGCAAACGTAGCATAACTAAAACTAACATGCTGAGACTACTATTGCCGGCCACCGTAGTGCCAGGCAGAATATGCTAGGGCACGATCGAGATCAGAAATTAACATCATTGCAGTTTATATCACAGAAGCCAAGGATAGCCTGACCAAACCTAACCTAACCTAACCTATCCAAACGTTACGTAACTCAGACTAATCTGCAGAGAACAGTATTCTATTGCTGGCCCTCCGAAAGCGAAGCTGAACATATCAGAGCGCAGTAGAGTGCATATATCGGCCGAAAAGCAGTGTGTAGCGCAAAAGTCATAGCTAGCCTAGCTTAACCCATAAAAACATATCATAACCGAACGTAACCTAACGCAAACTAACTTGCCTCGACAACTATTTTTGGCCTCCCCAGAGCTAAGCGGATTCTATTAGAGGGGAGTAGAGCGCAGAAATCCATGGAATCGCAGTGTATGGCAGAAAAGTGAAAACTATCCAAACATAACACAAGCATTCATGGCCTAACCGAACGTAGCCTATCACAACCTAACGTGCCGAGGCCAATATCAATGGCCACCCCAGGGTCGAGCAGAGTAGAGGAGAGCAATGTAGAGCATGGACATCCAGCGAATGGCAGCGTATATCACAAAGGTCAAAACAAACCTATCATAACCGATCCAAACGTAATAGAACCAATCGTAACATAACTTAACGTAATGTGCCGAGACCACAATTACTTGAATACGCAGAGCCAAGCAGAACAGACTAGAGAATAGTAGATCGCCGGCAGCCACCAAATAACAGCGAATAGCACAATTGTCAAGGATTCCCTTACCTTACCAATCCTAACCAGACCCAACCAAATGTAGACTAAATGAACCTAACGAGAGGAGTCCAATATGCTGGCCTCCCAACGCCAAGCAGATCATATTATAGCACGGTAGAGCGCAGAAATCCACCGAATAGCAGTGTATAGCATAAAAGTCGGATCTATCCTATCCTAACCTAACCAAACGAAACCTAACCAAAACTAATGTGGCGAGACCACTATTGCTGGCACCCGCTTGCACTGCTATTCGGTGGATGTCTACGCTCCACTGTCCTCTACCACATTCTGCTTGGCACTGGTGCGGCCGGCAATAGTGGCCGCGGCACGTCATGTTGAGATATGTTACGTTTGGTTCAGTTAAGTTGGCTTGGGTTAGGTTTGGGTAGCTTTGACTTTTCCTTTATACGTAAATATTGTATGGATCTCTGCGCTCTGCTCTGCTCTAGTATACTCTGCTTGGCGCAGTGGAGGTCAGCAGTAGTTGTGTCTGCAAGTTAGGTTTAGTTACGCTACGTTCGGTTAAGTTAAGTGAGGACAGGTTAGTTTAAGATATATTTGACTTTTGTGCTATACACAGGAGTGGTGTAGGCAATAGCACACTACTGTGCTCTATTATCCTCTGCTTGCCTCTGGTGATTCCAGCAATAATGGTCTCGGCACGTTAGATTCAGTCATGTTACGTTCTGGTATGTTACGCTTTGTTCGGTTAGGACAGGGTAGCTGCGACTTTGGGCTATGCACTCCTATTCGCGTCATTCCAGCTCTCTACGTTGCTTTACTGTACTCCGCTTGAATCTCGGGCGGCCATCGTTACGCGTTACGTTGAGTTAGGTTACGTTAGGTTAGGTTAAGTTGGGATATGTTTGGTTAGGGCAACCTTGGCTATACACAGCTATCCGGCGGATGTTCGGCCTCTAGTGTGCTGCGATATTTTTGCTTGGTTCTTTGGTGGCCAGCAAGGTTGGTCTCAGCACGTATATGTGAGTTAGATTGCGTTCCGTTAGGTTAGGTTGGGAAGGTTTAGCCAGGATTTCTTTGACTTTTGTTCTACACTCTGTTACTCCGTTAATTTCTATGACATACTGTGCTCTACTAGATTCTGCTTGGCTCGGGGATGGCCAGGAGCAAAGGTGACGGTACGTCATGTTAGGATATGCTACGTTTGGTTATGTTAGGTTTGGTCTGGTTAGGTAAGAATATCTGCGGCTTTCGTGCTTCTCACTGCAGTGCTGTGGATTTCTGCCCCCACTGTGCTCTAGTACATTCTGTTGGTCTCTGTGGAAACCAGCAGTAGTCATCTCGGCGCGTCAGGTTGAGTTATTCTACGTTCGGTTAGGTTTGGTTACGTCAGGTTAGCATATGGTATTATCGACTTTTGTGCTACAAACTGCTTTTCGGTGAATTACTGCTCTCTATATTGCACATCTATACTCTGCTCGACTCAGTTGAGGAGAGCAGTAGTGGTCGCTGCACGCAAGGTTGAGTACTGTTGCGTTTGATTATGTTAGGTTAGTTTATGTTTAGTGAGGATAGCTTCGGCATTCGTGCTACACACTGCTATTCGGTGAATTTATGCGCTCTACTGTGCTCAACAATATTCTGCTTGGCCCTGGGGAGTCCAGCAATAGTTGCATCTGCGCGTTAGGTTCATCTATGTTACGCATGGTTAGGTTACTTTTGCTTTGGCTAGGTCTGGACATATTCGAATTTTCTGCTACACACTGAGATTCACTGGATTTCTGCGCCCTACTCTCCTCTAGTATGCTCTGCATGGCTCTGGGGAGGCCGGCAGTAGTGGTCTCGCCTCGTTAGTTTACGTTAGGTTACCTTCGGTTGTATTACGCTTGGATAGGTTAGGATAGGGTATCTTTGGCTATTGCTATATACACTGCTACTCAGTGGACTTCTACCCACCAAATTGCCCTGCCATTCTCTGCTCGATTCTCGGGAGACTTGTATTAGTGGTCTCGGCACGCTAGGTTGAGATATGCTACGATTGGATGGGGTGTCGTAGCCTTGGTTATGCCTGGATAGCCCTGACTTCGTGCAATACACTGCGATTTTATGGCTCTTTGGCCTTTACTCTCCTCCATTATGTTCTGCCTGCTGTGAGGAGGCCAGCAATGGTGGTCGCGACACGCTAGTCTGAGCTAGGCTACGTTTGGCTGTGTCACAATCGGTATGGTTAGGGGAGGATAGCTCTGACTTTTATGCTATACAGAGTTACCCGGTGGATTTTTGCGAGCTCATGCGCTCTATTGCGTTCAGATTGGCACTGGGATGGCCAGCAATAGTGATCTCGTCACGATACGTTGAGACATGCTATGTTTGTCTAGGTCAAGTTAGCTCGGGTTCGGTTAGGATATATTCGAATTTCTGCTATACACAGGGATTCTATGGATTTCTGCGCCCTAGCCTCCTCTAGTGTGACCCTCTTGACTCCTGGAAGGCAAGCAATAGAGGTCGCGGCACGACAGGTTTAGTTAGGCTTGGCTTTGTTATGTTATGGTAGCGTTGGTTAGGTTCGGATTGTTTTGACTTTCGTGCTGTACACTATCATCCGGTGTACCACCGTGATCCAATCTGCTCTACTATATCCTGCTTGGCTCTGGGGAGACCAGCAGCAGTGGTCGCGAAACTCTGTGTGGAGCTGTCCTACGTTTGGTGAGGTTAGGTTGGGTTGGATTAGGTCAGGTTGTCTACGACTTTTGTGCTATACACTGTAGTGATGAGGATTTCTGCGATCCTTTGTGCTCTAATTTGTTCTGCTTGGCTCTGGGGTGGCCAGAAATTGTGGTATCGGCGTGTTAGGTTTAGATATATTATGTTCCGTTAGGTTACATTAGTAAGGTCAGGTTAAGATTTCTTTGACTTTTGTGCTATACACTGCTACTCGGTGGACTCCTGCGCTTTACATTGCTCTACTATACTCTGAACGACTCCGTGGAGGCGAGAAATGGTGTACGTGGCACTCTAGGTCAAGTTACGTTATGTTTGGTTAGGTAACGTTAGGCCACCTTTGGTTAGGATTGCCTTGACTTTCGGGCTATACACTGTTATTAGGTGGGCTTCTGGGATCTACTGTGCTCTACTACATTCTGCTTCTCTCTGAGGCGTCTAGGAGCACTGGTCGCTGCACGCTATTTTGAGCATTGCTACGTATGCTTAGGTTTGGTAGTGTTTGCAGCACCTTTGATTGAGTTACTTTACGCTTGGTTAGGCTATGCTTGGCTATCGTTGGTTGGGATAGCTTTGATGTTAGTGCTATACACTTCTATTCGGTGGATTTCTGCAATCTACTTTGCTCTAATATGTTCTGCATGGCTATGGTGAGGCCAGCAATAGTGGTCTCGGCGGGTCATGTCGAGCTACGTTACGTTTGGTTAGGCTAAGTTACGTTGGGATAGGTCAGGGTTTGTGTGTCTTTTGTGCTGCACAAATCTATTCTAGGGTTTCCTACGCTGTACGCTGCTCCTTCGTATTCAGCATATCTCTGTGGACGCCAGCAATTGAGGTCGCGGCACGTTATGTTGAGCCACGTGACGTGCTGTCATGACATGTTTGGATAGCTTTGTATGCATAGCTACGGCTTTTGTGCTGTACACCGCTATTCGGCCAATTCCTGCTATCTAAATTGCACTAGTATATTCTGCTTTGCCCTGGGGAGGCCAGCAACGTTTGTCTCGCCGCGTCAGCTTGAATTAGATTAGGTTTGGTTAAGTTAGGTTCGTTTGGGATAGGTTAGTATAGCTTCGACTTCTCTACTGTGCACCGCTAATCTATGCATTTCTGCGGCCTGTCCTCTTCTAATATTTTCTCCATGTCTCTTCGGACGCCAGCAATCGTGGTCGCAGCACACTATGTTGAGTTATGTTACGTCCGGGAGGTCTCGATTATTTTGCGTTAGGCTACGGTAGCCTTCACTTTTCTGCTATACTCTGCTATTCTATGTGTTTCTGCGCTCTGCTTCTCTATAATATGTTCTTCTTGGCCCCAGTTACCCCAGAAATGCTGGTCGAGTCACGTTAGGTTTTGTTAGCTTACGTTTGGTTATGCTATGTTTCGTCGCGTTAGGTTAGGATAGCTCTGACTTTTGTGCTGTACATAGCTATCCTATGGATCTCTGCGCTCCCCTGTGCCCTACAATGTTCTACATGTCTTTGTGGATGCCAGATATAGTGGTCGCGGCACGTTGGGTTGAGTTGCGTTACGTTCGCTTAGGCTACGTAAGGATAGATTTGGCTAGTGTAGCTTCGACCTTTGCCCTTTACACTGCTATTCCAAGGATTTCTGCGCACCACTCTCCACTAATATGTTCTGCTTGGCTCTGGGAAGGCCAGAAATTGTGATCGATTCCCGTTACGTTTTGTTATGTCACGCTTGGCTCTGCTACGTGAGGTTGCATTTGCCTAGTTTAGGCTTTTTTGGGATAGGTAAGGATGGCCTTGTCTTTTCTGCTATACACTGGCATCCTGTGGACTTCTGCGCTCTAGTTTCCTGCAATATTACCTCGTTGGCGATGCTAATGACAGCAATGGTGTCCTAGGCGCGTTAGGTATGATCTAACACAGCTGTTCGGTTGATTGCCGCGATCTACGTTGCTCTACTATACTCTGCTCGAATCTGGGGATGCGAACAATGGTGGTCGTGGCACGGCAGGTTGTGTTAGGTTTTGGTCGGTCAGTTTAGGTTGTGCTAAGTTTGGACACGATAGCTTGAATATCGTGCTCTACACTGCTTTCCGTTGGGCTTCTGTGATCTAGAGCGCTCAACCATATTCAGCTTGGTTCTGGCGATGCCAGCAGCAGCGGACGCGACACGTTATGTTGTATTATGCCACATTTGCTTAGGATAGGTTAGACCAGGTTAGTTTAGGATATCACAGACTTTACTGCTATACACAGCTCATCGGTTGATTTCTGCGCTCTATATTGTTCTACGATAATCCGATCCTCTCAGGGGTGTAATATTGGTTTTGGCCCCTTAGGTTGAGTAATGTTACGTTTGGCTCGGTTAGGTTTGGTTATGATTGGTTAGGATAGCTTCGACTTTCGTGCCGCATACTGTTATTCGGTGGATTTCTGCGATACATTGTTCTCTAATATGTTCAGTTTAGCTCTGGGAAGGCCGGTAACAGTGGCCTCGGCACGTTACGTTGGGTTAGGCTACGTTTGGTTAGATTAGGTTGGGTTAGGTCAGGATATCTATGGCTTCTGTCCTTTACTCTGCAATACGGCAGATATCTGTTCTCTACTATGCCCTGGTATACTCTGCTGGGCTCCTGGGAGGTCAACAACAGCTGTCCAGGCACGCAAGGTTGAGTTTGGTTGCGTTTGGTTATGATACATTTGGATACGTTGGACCATGGCGTCATCGATTTCGCGCCATACACTG
Organism: Eufriesea mexicana; assembly: GCF_001483705.2. Classification (NCBI taxonomy): domain Eukaryota; kingdom Metazoa; phylum Arthropoda; class Insecta; order Hymenoptera; family Apidae; genus Eufriesea; species Eufriesea mexicana. Next base: position 44,205 of record NW_016919692.1, read on the forward strand.
ATATTCGGTAGATCCCTGCCCTCCACATTTCTCTAATAATCTCTGCACGACTCCTGGGAGGCCAGGTATGGTGATCGTGGCACGTTGGGTTCACTTAGGCTACGTTCCGTTAGGCTAGGTTAGGTTGAGTATCATTAGGATAACTTTGACATTTATGCTATACACTGCTATTCTATGGATTTCAGCGCTCTGCTGTGCTCTAGTATGCTCTGCACGACTCTATGGGAGCAAGCAATACTTGTCATGGCATGTTGGGCTGAATTATGTTACGTACGGTCACGTTTCGTTTCATTATGTTAGGAGAGGGTAACTTTGATTTTTGTGCTGTACAGTCCGATTCTATGGATTCCTGCAGTCTACTCTCCTCTAATGTGCCCTGCTTGGCGGTGGGGAGGCCAGCAATTCTGGTCGCGGCACGTTGAGTTTAGTTAGGCTGCGTTCGGCAATGCCACGATTGGCTAGGTTAAGAGATGGTAGCTATTACTTCGTGGTGTACACCATTTTTCGGTTGATTTCTGCACTCTACTGTGCTCTACTACATTCTGGTTGTGTGTCGGGGTTCCAGCAATAGCGGTCGCGGCACGGTATGTTGAGCTAGGCAACGTTTTGCTAGCTTATGCTGGTATCGGTTAAGTTTGGGTAGCTTTGAGTTTTCTGCTATTCAGTGCGATTCTATAGATTTCAGCGCCTTACACAACTCTGATGCGTACTGCTTTGCTCTGGGCAGGCCTGCAAGAGTGGCCCTGGCGCGATAGGTTGTACTAGGTAACGTTTGGTAAGGTTAGGTTAGGTTAGGTTAGGTTAAGATGGCCTTGGCTTTGCCATTAGGTGCATTTCTGAGCTCTACTGTGCTCTAGTATGTTTTGCTTTGCTCCGGAGAGGCCAGTACTAGTGTTCTCGGCCCGTTATATTTATTTATTCTAGGTTAGGTTAGGTTACGTTAGGTCGGACTAGGTTAGGATATTTTTGACTATTCTGCTTTCTTCTGCAACTTGGTGGCTTTCTGCGCTCCACAATGCTCCAGTATGTGCTGTTTGCTTCCGTGGAGGCTAGCAATACTGGTCTCGGCACGTTGTGTTTGGTAATGACACGTTCGGTTGTGTTACGTTTGGTGTGGTTTAGGATGCGATGACACGGTCTTCTGTGCTATACACTGCTGTCCTCCGATTTCTACGCTCTACCGCGTTCTAATATTACCTACTTGGCTCTGTGAAGGGCAGCAATGGTCGTTTCGGTGCGTTAGGTTGAGTTAGGTTACGTTTCGCTAGGATAGGTTAGGAAGTCTTGGTCAGGGTTTCGTTGACATTTGTGCCATACACATCCATTCGGTGGATTTCAGGTTCCGCTGTGCTACAATATGTTCTACTTGGCTCTGGGGTGGCCAGTAATGGTGGTCTTGCCACGATAATCTGAGTTAGTCTACGTTTGGTCAGGTTAGCAGAGGATAACTATAGCTTTTGTTGTATTGACTGCTATTCGATAGATTCCTGTGCTCTACGTTCCTCTACTCTACTCTGCTCGCCTGTGGGGAAGCCAGTGATTGCGATCGTGGCACGATATGTTATGTTATGTTACGTTTGGTTAGGGCACGTTAGGCTTTATTTGGCTAGGATGGCTTTGACCTTTGTGCTATACGCTGCTGTTAGGTGGAATTCTGCGTTCTGCTGTGCTCCAATGTGCTCTGCTTGGCGATGAAGAGCACAGCAATAGTGGACGTAGCACGTTAGGTTGAGTTATGCTACATCTGGTTAGGCTATGTTTGGCTAGGATCGTTTACGGTATCTTTGACCTTTGTGCCATACACTGCTATTCGTTGGATTTCTGTGCTCTACTGCGCTCTGGTATGTTCGGCCTTGCACTGGGGTGGCCAGCAATAGTGGTCTCGTCCCGTTAGGTTTAGTTATTCTACGTTTGGTTAGGTTAGGTTATGTCAGGTAAGGTTAGGATATCTTTGACGTTTGTGCTTTTCGCTTCTCTTTGGTGGCTTTCTGCTCTCTGCTGTGCTCTAGTATATTGTACTTAATCTAATATGTTCTGCTTTGCTCTGACGAGGCCAGCAATAGTGGTCTCCGCGCGTTAAGTTGAGACATGCTACGTTTGGTTAGGTTAGGTTAGGTCAGGATAAGTTAGAATATCTTTGACTTTTGTTCATTACTGTGCAATGCGGCGGATTTCGGCGTTCTACTGTGCTCTAGCATATTCTGATTGTCTGTGTGGATTGCAGCAATAGTGTTCTAGATGCGTTAGGTTGGGTTAGGTTACATTCGGTTATGTCTAGTTAGGTCAGGTTAGGACAGGACAGATCTGGCTATTGTGGTATACACTGCTATTCGGTGGACTTCTGCGCGCCACTGCGCTCTAACATGTTTAGCAAGGCTCCGGGAAAGCCAGCAATTGTGGTCTAGTCTTGTTATGTTTAGTTAGGTTACGTTTGGTTATGTTATGTTTAGCTATGTTCCGCTAGGATAGCTTCGACTTTTGTGCTACACAGTACTGTCCCGTGGATTTCAGCGCTCTACGGTGTCCCAATGCGCTCCGCTTAGATCTAACGAGGCCAGCAATGGTGGCTTGGGCACGTTCGATTGGTTCAGGGTACGTTGGGTTAGGTTCGGCTTAATTGTGTTAGGTTAGGATATCTATGACTTCTGTTCTATACACTGTAATGCGGTGGTCTTCTGCGCTCTTCTGTGACCCAGTACGTTCTGCTTGGCTCCGGGGATGCCAGTCATAGTGGTCTCTTCACATAAGGTTTGGGACAGGGTTTGTTTGGCTATGCTGTGTTAGCTTGGGTGAGGAATGTATAGCTTCGACGTGTCTGCTGTGTATTGCGATTCTATGGATTTCTGCACACTACTATCCTGTATAATGCTCTGCTTGGCTCTTTGGCACCGGCAATACTGTTCGCGGCTCGTTGTGCCGAGTCAGGCACCATTTCGTTATGTTATAATTGTTGGGTATACGTTTGGACAGATTTGACTTCTCTGTTATACACTGCGGTTCCATGGATTTTTGCAATCTGCACCCCTATAATATATTCTGCTTGGCTCTGGGGTGGCCAGCAGTAGTGGTTGCGTCATACTAGGTTCAGTTATGTTATGGTTGGTTATGTTCGGTTAGCTTGGGTCAAGTTAAGGTAGCTTCGACTTTTCGTCTATACTCTGACAGTATATGGACTTCTGCGCCCTACTGTCCTCTAATACGTTCCGCTTGGCGATGAGGAGGCCGGAAACGGTATTCCAGAAATGTCAGGTTAGATTACGTTGTGTTTGATTATTTCACGTTTGGTTAGGTTAGGATATGATAACGATGACCTTCGCTCTACACATTGCTATTCGTTGGATTTCTGCGCTCTATATTGATCTGCTATACCGTGCTCGACTCTGGGCTGGCCAGAAATAGTGGCCGTGATACGATAGCTTGAGTTACGTTACATTTTGCTAGGCTAATGTGGGTTAAGCTTGGTTATGATAGCTTTGACTTCTGTGCTATAAACTGCCATTCCGTAGACTTCAGCGCTCTACATTGCTCTACTACACATTGCTCGACTACGGGGAGGGCAGAAATTTTGGGCATGGCACGAACGTTGCGTTAGGCTACGTTTGCTCATGATAGGGTATGCTGTTCAGGGACGTTAGCCATGTCTTTTGCGCCTTACACTGCTTTTCGGTGGAGTTCTGCGTTCTACAGTGCCCTAATTCTTTCTCCCTGTACCTGAGGAGGCCGTCAAGTGGTGTCTCGGCTCGTTAGCATTAGTTAGTCTAACTTTGGTTTGGTCAGGTTATGTCAGATGAGGTTTCAGTGTCTTTCACATTTACCATATTCGCTGCTACCTGGTGGCTCTCTGCGATTTACTGTGCAATAGTGCATTCTTCTTAGCCCTGTGGATTACAGTAGTATCGGTCTCTGCACGTTACTCTGAGTTAGGCTACGTTTGGCTTTATTACGTTTGGATAAGTTAGGATACGGTAGCTTCGACTTATGTGATGTACACTGCTATTCGCCGTATTTCTACGCTTTACATAGCATTACTATGCTCTGCTCTACACTGGGGAGGCCAGTAATAGTGGCCTCGGCATTTTAGCTTGGGTTAGGCGACGTTTGGTTATGATACGTTTCGTTGTGGTAGGAGAGGCTAGCTGAGACTTTTGGGCCATGTACTTCCTTTCGGCGGATTTCTGCGATATGCCGTCCACTAATATGCTCTGCTCGGCCCCGGGGAGGACAGCAATAGTGTTCTCGGCACGGTAGGTTGAGTTAGGTTGCGTTCGGTTAGGTTATGTTTGTTTGGTTCAGGTATGGATAGCTATAACTTTCTTTGTATAGACTGCTATTTGGTGGTTTTCTGTGCTCTGCTGCGCTCTACTGTACTCTGCTCGACTCTGGGGAAACCAGCAATAGTGGTCGCTGCAAGTTAGTTTGAGTCAGGATACATTTGGTTATGTTACGATTGGCTATGTTAGGAGAGGGTAGCCGACATTTGTGCTGAACGCTGTTATCCTACGGATTTGTGGGCTCCACTGTGCCCTGTCATACTCTGCTTGTCTCTGGAGACACCAGCAATAGTGGTCGCGGCACGTTAGTTATGCTTAGGTTACGTTTGTGTGTGTTACGGTTGGTTACGTTAGGAGGGGATAGCTCTGTCTTTTGTGCTGTACAATGCAATGAGGCCTGTTTCGGCGCCCTACTCTGCTCTTGCATATTCTGGCTGGCTCTGCGGTGTTCAGTAATAGTGGTCACGGTAAGTTGGGTTGAGATAGGCTACGCTTGGCTGTGTTACACATGGTAAGGATAGAGGATGATACCTTTGACTTCTGTGCTATACAATGCTTTTGGGTGGACCTCTGCGCTCTACTTTTCTCTAATATGCTCTTCTTTGCTCTGGGAAGGCCAGCAATAGTGGTATTGGCACGTTAGGTTGTGTTAGGCTACGCTTGGTTTGATTACGTTAGTTTGGGTTAGGCATGGATAGCTTTGACTTTCGTGGTATACAGTGATATTCGTTGACTTTCTAAGCTCTACTGTACTCTACTATACACTACTCGGCTGTGGGGAGGCCAGAAATGGTGGGCGCGGCACGTTAGGTTCTGCTATGCTTCGTGTGGTCATGTTAGGTTTGGCTATGTCAGGACAGGTAGGGCAGCTTTGACTTTTGCGATATACACTGCTATTCGGAGGATTTCTGCGCTATACATTGCTCTATTATGCTCTGCTCGTCCCTGAGGTGGCCAGGAGTAGTGGTCGTGGCACGATAGGTTAAGTTAGGTTACGGTTGGTTAGGCTACGTTGGACCAGGTTTGGTTATGATGGCTTCGACTTTTGTGTTATACACTGCTGTTCGTTGGATTTCGGCGATCTACGGAGCCCTAGTATGCACTGCATGGCTCTGGGGATTCCAGCAGTATTGGTCTCGGCGCGTTAGTTTAGGTTAGGATACGTTTGGTTATTTTTCGTTTAGTTGGGTTAAGAGGGGATAGCTTTGGCTTTTGCCCTTTACACTACAATCCGGTGGATTTCTGCGTTCCACTGTGACCTGATATGTGCAGTTTGGTTCCGGGAAAGACAGCAATAGGATTCTCAACATATTACCATGTTAGATGAGGACATCTCTGACTCTTGCGCTTTACGCAGTAAAGTGACGATCTTCTGCGCCCTACTGTGCTCTAGTACATTCTGCCTGGCTCTGGTGATATCAACAATAGTGGCCTAGGCTCGCTTGGTTGAGTTAAGTTACGTTTGGTTATGTTATGTTTGGTTACGTTAGGCTAGGATATGTTTGACTTTCGTGCTGCACATTACCATTCGGTGGATTTCTGCGCACTACTGTGACCAAGTATGCTCTACTTCGTTCCGGGGAGGCCAAAAATAGTGGCCGCGGCGCGTTAGGTTGAGTTATGTTACGTTCGGTTATGTTCGTGTAGAATAGGTTTTGTAAGTATGTCTTCGACTTTTGTGCTGTTCGCTGCAATGAGGTCGATTTCTGCGCTCTACTGTTTTCTAGCATATTCTGCGCTGCTCTGCGGAGGACAGCCGTAGTGGTCTCTGCACGTTAGGTTGAGTTAGGTTACGTTTGGTTAGGTTATGTTCGTCTGCGTTAGGTTTGGATAGCTTTGTCATTCTCGGCAAAGACTGTTATTGGGTGGATATCTGCGCTCTACTCAACTCTACTATACAGTGCTCGACTCTGTGAAGGCCAGCAATATTGGTCGCTGCAGATTACGTTGAGTTAGGCTACGTCTGTGCATGTAACGGTAGCCGCGGCGCACTAGGTAGTGTTATGTTACGTTTGGTTTGGTTAGATTTGTTACTTGTTTTGGTTAGAATAGGATATCTTTGACTTTTGTGCTGCACACAGATATGCGGTCGATTTGTGCGCTCTACTGCGCCTCAGTATGTTCCTCTTGGCTCTGGAGAGGCCAATAATAGCGGTCACGGCCAGTTAGTTTCAGTTAAATTACGTTTGGTAAAGTTTGGTTTGGTTTGGTTTGGTAAGGAATGCTTTGACTTTTGTCCTATACACTGCTATTCGGACGACTTCAGCGTTCTACATTGTTCTGCTATGCACCGCTTGGCTCTCGTGATGCAGCAATAGCGGTCGTGGAACGTAAGTATGTGTTACGTTACGTCTGCTTATTTTACGTTTGGAGAGGTTAGGAGATGATAGCTTTGACTTGGGGCTATACACTGCTGTTCGGTGGAGTTCTGCGTTCCACTACCCTCTGATATGCATTGCTTGGCGCTGTGGGTGCCATCAATATTATTCTCGGAACGATAGGTTGAGTTTGGCATCGTTTGGCCAGGTTAGGTTATGTCCGGTTAGGCTAGGATAGCTTCGACTTTTGTGATCTTCACTGATATTCGGTGGATTTCTGCACTCTGCTGTTGTCTATTAATCCCTGGTTTGCAATGGGAATTCCAGAAATAGCGGCCGCGTGCCGTTGGGTTGAGATGGGTTACGTTCGGCTATATGTCGTTTGCCTAGGATAGGTTGGGATATCTTCGACTTTCCTACCCTACTCTGCCGTTCAAAGGAACACTGCGCTCTACTTCCCTCTAATATACCCTGCTTGGCGCTGGGGATGCCGGCTACTGTGCTCTCGTCACGT
>NW_016919693.1:0-291 GCF_001483705.2 Eufriesea mexicana
CCATCCATACATACATCGATCCATACATCTATCCATCCATACATCCATCCATACATACATTCACACGTCCACACATCCATACACCCATACCTCCATACATCCATCCACCCATACATCCAACAATCCATACATACATCGATCCATCCATCCATCCATCCATACATCCATCCACCCATCAATCCATCCATACATGCCTCCATACACACATCCATACATCCGTACATATATACACCCATACATTCATACATACGTTCATCCGCCCTCCCATAACTCAATCCATCCATACATCCG
>NW_016919693.1:2757-3310 GCF_001483705.2 Eufriesea mexicana
TCCGTATATCCATCCATCCATACATATATCCATACCTTAATCCATGCATACATCCATTCTTCCGCACATCCGTCGATCCATACCTCAATCCATCCATACATCCATCCATTCATACGGCCATCAGTACATACAAACGTCGATCCACATATCATCCCATCCATACGTCCATCGATCCATACATCTCTCGACCCATACATCCATCCACCAAAACATCCATTCATCCATACATCCATACATACATCAACACATCCATCCATCCATCCATCCATCCATCCATCCATCCATCCATCCATCCATCCATCCATCCATCCATCCATCCATCCATCCATCCATCCATCCATCCATCCATCCATCCATCCATCCATCCATCCATCCATACATCCATACATTCTTACAACCTTACATTCACACATACATACATCCATACACACATACTTCCATACATCCATTCATCCATACATCTGACCATCCGTACCTCAAACCATTCATTTATACATCCATCCATACGGCCATCAATCCATACATCCATCCATCCATACACCCATGGTTCCAT
>NW_016919694.1:0-7371 GCF_001483705.2 Eufriesea mexicana
TACCTAACGTGCCGATAACACTATTCCTTGCATCTGCAGAGCCAAGCAGTGTATACGAGTGCAAAGTAGGTCGTAGTAGTACACTGCATTGTAGTGTATAGCACAAATGACAATGATGTCCAAACCTAACCCGAGATAACTCAGCCTAACCCGACATAAAGAAGCTAAACGTAACGTGCCGAGTCCACTGTTGCTGTCCGTCCGAGTTTCGAGCAGAGTATAGTAGAGCAACGTAGATCGCAGGAGTCCACCCAGTATCAGAGTATAGCACAAAAGTCATAACCATCCTAACCAAACTTAGCATAATCTAGCCAAACCAAGCGCAACGTATCTCATATGAACGTGCCACGACCACCATTGCAGGCCTGCACGGAGACGATGGGTACATATTACAGCACATTAGTTCTCGGAGATCCACCGCATAGGTGTGCATAGCACAAAAGCTAAAGCTACTCTTTCCTAGCCTAACCAACCGTAACATAACCGAACGTAGCATAGCTCGAAGTAATGCGCCTAGACCACCATTGCTGCACTCCCCGGAGACAAGCAGAGCGTGATAGAGCAAATCAGAGCGCAGATGTCCATACAGCGCAGTGTGTAGAACGAAAGTCAAATCTACCACAACCTGTCACAGCACAACCTAATATGTCCGAACGGAATCAAACTTAAAGTAGCGTGCATGACCACTATTGCTGGCCTCCCCACAGACAAGCAGAGTCTATGAGGGCTATGCAGAGTGCAGAAGTCGCCCGAATACCAAAAGTCACACCCAAGCTAGCCAAACCAACCCAACCTAACCAAGCCAAACCTAACATAACCCTACCTAACGTGCCGAGACCACAATTGCTGGCCTACCCAGAGCAATGCAGAACACATTAGAGCACGGTATACCGCAGGAGTCATCGGTATAGCGGCGTACAGTTCGAAAGTCAATGCTATCGTCTCCTAATCAGGGCAAACGTAACATAACACAGAATAGCGTGACGTGACCACTATTGCTGCCCTCACCAGAGCCAGGCAGAACGTGTTAGAAGGGATTAGTGCGCAGAAATATATAGAATCGTAGTGCATGACACAATAGTCGAAGCTACCATATCCTAACGTAACCGCACGTAACGTAACCGAACGCAGCTCAACTCAACCTAACTTGCCGAGACCACTATTGCTAGCCTCCCCATCGCCATGCAGTATATATTAGAGCACTGTAGAGCGCTGAAGTCCACCGAATAGCAGCGTATAGCGCAAAAGTCAAAGCCATCACCTCATTACAAAGCCAATCCTAATATGGCCAAGCGTAACGTAACACAGACTGGTGAGCCACGACCAGTATCGCAGGCCTCACGAGAGCCAAGCCGAGCGTAGCAGAGCAATGTAGGACGCTGAAGTCGACAGAACAGCAGCGTGTAGCACAAAAGTCAAAGCTATTCCCACCAAACCCAGCCAAACCTAACGTAACCAAACGTAACATAGCACAGCCTAACGTGCTGAGAGCATTATTCCCGACGTCAACAGATACAAGCAATGCGAGGTCGCGCACTGAGGAGCGCAGAATCCCACAGAATAGTATTGTGTAGCACAAAAGTCGAATCCATCGCAACCTAACACATCGCAACCTAACCCAGCCGAACACATTCTAACCCAACAAAACGTGCCTAGAACACTATTGCTGTACCCCGAGAGTCGAGCAGGGCATAGTAGAGCAACGTGGAACGCAGGAATCCTCAGAATAGCAGTGTATGGTACCAAAACCGAATCTATCCACGTATAACGCAAGTAAATGTAACCAAACCAATCGTAACCTAAGTCAACCAAACGTACCGTGACCACTATTACTGGCCTGCCCAGAGAGGAGCAGAGTGTAGTAGAGCAACGTACAGCTCGGAAATCCACCGAACAGCAGTGTATAGCACAAAAATTAAAGCAATTCTTTCCTAACCCAACAAACCGTAGCATTACCAAGCGTAACCCAACACAACCTAGCGTGCCGATGCCACCATTGCTAGCCTACGCAGAGCTAAGCAGCACATACTACAGCACACTGGAGCGCTGGAATTCATCGAGTAGCATTGTATAGCACAGAAGTCAAAGCTTTGCTATCCTAACCAAGCCAAACGTAACGTAACCAAACGTAACCAAACACGCCGTAACGTGCCGTGACTAGTACTGTTGGCATCCACAGAGAAAATCAGAGCACAATAGAGGACAGCAGAGCGCAGAAGTTCATAAAACCGCGGCGAATAGCGGAAAAATCGAAGAAATCCAAACCTAACCAGAGCAAACGTAACATAGCCAAACGTATCCTATTCCAACTTGTCGTGCCGAGACCACTATTGCTGGATCCCCCGTGGAAAGTAGAACATACCAGAACACAGTACAGGTTAGAAATCAAACGAATAACAGCGTATACCACGAAAGACGAATCTATCCGAACTCAACAAAGACCAACGTGACGTAGCCAAACGTAACCTAACTCAAACTAACAGGCCGAGACAGCTATTACTGGCCTCTCCAGAGTCGAGCAGAGTATAGTAAGACAATGTAGAGTTTAAAAATCCGCCGAACAGCAGTGTATAGCACAAAAGTCAAAGCCACCCGCTCCTAACCTAACCAAACATAACAAAGCCAAACGTAGCCTAACTCAACCTAACGTGCCTAGACCACTATTGCTGACCTCTCCAGAGCAAAGCTGAATATACTACAGCATAGGAGAGCGAATAAGTCCGCCGCACTGATATGCAAGGCTTAAAAGACGAAGATAACCTAACCTAACGTAGCTAAACGAAGCCTATTTCAATATAACTTGTCGAAACCGCTATTGCTGGCAGCCCAGCGCCATGTGGAGCATATTAGTGCGATGTAGAGCGCAGAAATCCACCGAACAGCAGAGTAAAGCGCAAAAGTCAAATCCACCCAATCCTAATATATCAGAACGTAACATACGCCGACGAAACATTACCCATACTGCCGTTCCACGACTGCCATTGCTGGCATCACGAGAGCTAAGCAGAGTAGAGCATAGCAATGTAGAGCGCTTGGATCGTCCCAATAGCAGTGTATAGCACAAAAGTCGAAGATACCCAAACCGAGCTGGACCTAACCTAACCTATCCAAGCGTAGAGTAATTGAACCTAACGAGCCGAGACCTCCTTTGCAGTGATCCACAGAGCAAACCAGAACATGTTAGAGGAGAGTGGGGAGTAGAAATCCATAGGATCGCAGTGTACAGCAGAAAAGTCAAAGATATCCAAACCAAACCCAAACTAACATAACCTAACCTAACGTAGCCAAACCCAACGTAAAGCGCCGCGGCCACTATTGCTTGCCTCCCGAGGGACTAGCAGAGTATAGTAGTGCAATTAGGGCGCAGAAATCCACCGAATATCAGTGTATAGCACAAAAGTCATATCCGTCCTGTCCAAACATTTCCAAACGTAATAAAGCCGAACGCAACGTAGCCTAACATAACGTGCCGTAACCACTATGTCTGGCCTCCCCAGAGCCAAGCAGAACAGATTAGAGAATAGTAGGGCGCAGATATCTCCGAAAAGAAGTGTATAACACAAAAGGCAATGGCATTCTAGCCAAACGTAACACAACCTAATCTAACCGATCGTAACATATCTCAGCCTATCGTGCCACGACCGTTATTGCTGGTCTCTCCAGTGTCGAGCAGAGTATAGTAGAGCTACGAAGAGCGCAGAGAACCGCTGAATAGCAGTGTGTAGCACAGAAGTCGAAGATATCCTTCCCTATCCTAACGAAACGTAACATAACGAAACGTAACCTAACACAACGTTGTGTTCCAAGACACTACTGCTGGCCTCCGCATCCCCAAGCAGAAGATACAGGAGGAGAGAGAACAGCAGGAGTCTGTAGAATGGCAGTGTACAGCAGAAATGTCATAGACATCCAAACATAGCACATGCAAAAATAACCTGACCAAACGTAACCTAACTGGACCCAACGCGCGTACACCACAGTTGCTGACCACCACAGAGCAAGGCAGAATTCAATAGATCACAGTAGATCGCAGGTATCTACCGTACTGGAGTATACATCACAAGACACGAAGCCATCCTCTCACAAACTAACCAAATGTAACACTACCAAGCGTAACCTAACTCATACTGACGTGCCTAGACCACTATTGCTGAAATCCCCAGAGCAAAGCTGAATATACTGGGGCACAGTGGACCGCAGAAGTCCACCGAATGGCAGCGTATAATGCAGAAGTAAGAGGTATGCTATCCTAACCTATCAGAACGTAGCAAAGGCAGACGTAACGTAACCCATATTGACGCTCCACGGCAGCTATTGCTGGCCACACGAGAGCTTAGCAGAGTATAGCAGTGCAAAGCAGAACGCTGAAAGACTCCGAATGGCAGTCTATAACCCAAAAGTTAAAGGTACCCTTACGAAGCCAAAACAAACCTAACCTAACCGAGAGCAACATAACCCAACCTACCGTGCCGAGAGCACTATTCCTGGCGTCCACAGAGACAAGCATATTGTGAGGGCGCACAGAAGGACGCAGAAGCCCTTATGAGAGCAGCGAGTAGCACAAAAGACAAAGCCATCATAAACCTATCCAAGCGTAGAGTAATTGAGCCTAACGAGCCGAGACCTCCTTTGCAGTCATCCACAGAGCAAACCAGAAGATGTTAGAGGAGAGTGGGGAGTAGAAATCCATAGGATCGCAGTGTACAGCAGAAAAGTCAAAGATATCCAAACCAAACCCAAACTAACATAACCTAACCAAACGTAGCCAAACCCAACGTAAAGCGCCGCGGCCACTATTGCTTGCCTCCCGAGGGACTAGCAGAGTATAGTAGTGCAATTAGGGCGCAGAAATCCACCGAATATCAGTGTATAGCACAAAAGTCATATCCGTCCTGTCCAAACATTTCCAAACGTAATAAAGCCGAACGCAACGTAGCCTAACATAACGTGCCGTAACCACTATGTCTGGCCTCCCCAGAGCCAAGCAGAACAGATTAGAGAATAGTAGGGCGCAGATATCTCCGAAAAGAAGTGTATAACACAAAAGGCAATGGCATTCTAGCCAAACGTAACACAACCTAATCAAACCGATCGTAACATATCTCAGCCTATCGTGCCACGACCGTTATTGCTGGTCTCTCCAGTGTCGAGCAGAGTATAGTAGAGCTACGAAGAGCGCAGAGAACCGCTGAATAGCAGTGTGTAGCACAGAAGTCGAAGATATCCTTCCCTATCCTAACGAAACGTAACATAACGAAACGTAACCTAACACAACGTTGTGTTCCAAGACACTACTGCTGGCCTCCGCATCCCCAAGCAGAAGATACAGGAGGAGAGAGAACAGCAGGAGTCTGTAGAATGGCAGTGTACAGCAGAAATGTCATAGACATCCAAACATAGCACATGCAAAAATAACCTGACCAAACGTAACCTAACTGGACCCAACGCGCGTACACCACAGTTGCTGACCACCACAGAGCAAGGCAGAATTCAATAGATCACAGTAGATCGCAGGTATCTACCGTACTGGAGTATACATCACAAGACACGAAGCCATCCTCTCACAAACTAACCAAATGTAACACTACCAAGCGTAACCTAACTCATACTGACGTGCCTAGACCACTATTGCTGAAATCCCCAGAGCAAAGCTGAATATACTGGGGCACAGTGGACCGCAGAAGTCCACCGAATGGCAGCGTATAATGCAGAAGTAAGAGGTATGCTATCCTAACCTATCAGAACGTAGCAAAGGCAGACGTAACGTAACCCATATTGACGCTCCACGGCAGCTATTGCTGGCCACACGAGAGCTTAGCAGAGTATAGCAGTGCAAAGCAGAACGCTGAAAGACTCCGAATGGCAGTCTATAACCCAAAAGTTAAAGGTACCCTTACGAAGCCAAAACAAACCTAACCTAACCGAGAGCAACATAACCCAACCTACCGTGCCGAGAGCACTATTCCTGGCGTCCACAGAGACAAGCATATTGTGAGGGCGCACAGAAGGACGCAGAAGCCCTTATGAGAGCAGCGAGTAGCACAAAAGACAAAGCCATCATAACGAAACGTTACGTAACCTAGCCTGACCAAGCGTAATCGAACTCAACATAACTTGTGGCGACCAATACTGCTGTCCTCCCAATGGTCGAGCATAGTATAGTGGTGAAATGTAGAGTGCAGGGATCTACCGAATAGTACTGTATAGCACAAAAGTCATAGTAACGCTATCCTAACATAGCCAATCACCAAACAACTGAACGTAACCTAACACAGCTTACGTGCGGCGACCACTACTTCTGGCCATCCGAGACTCGAACAGATTACAGGAGAGCAATGTAGAGCACGGGAATCCAACGAATAGCCACTTACCATCCGAGACTCGAACAGATTACAGGAGAGCAATGTAGAGCACGGGAATCCAACGAATAGCCGTGTACAGCAAAAAAGTCGAAGCTATCATGTCCAAACACAACCAAACCTAACATAAACAAACGTAGCATAGCTCAACCAAACGTGACGAGGGCACTGCTCCTGGCGTCCACAGAGACAGGCAGTGTGCTGCAGCGCTCAGAAGAGCGCAGAAGTCCATAGAATAGCAGTGTGTAGCACTAAAGTCAAAACGATCCTTACCTGACACAACGTAACCCAACCTAACTTAGCGCAATCTAACTCATCGTATCGTGCGTCGACCACTATTGCTGGCCTCCAGATAGTCGGGTAGGTTGTAGTGGTGAAGCGTAGAGCCCGGAGATCTACCGAATAGCACTGTGTCGCACAAAGGTCAAAGCCATACCAACCTAACATAACCAAACACAACCAAACCAAACGTAGCCTAGCTGAAACAAACGTGCCAGGACCACTGTTGCTGTCCTCCACAGAGACATGCAGATGCTTGGACAGCAATGCAGAGCGCAGTTATCGGACGGATATCAGTCTACGTCACAAAGGTCGAAGTTATCCGATCCTAACCAAGCCACGCGTAACAAAACCGAACGCAGCTTGTCTCAACCTGACGTGTCGAGACAACAATAGCTGGCCTCCCCGTTGCCAAGCGGGGCATATTATTAGAGAATGGAGCGCTGAGGTCCACAGAATGGCAATGCATGTTACGAAAGTCAAAAATATCTCAACCTAACCCAAACAAACTTAACCTCACCACACGTTATAATACTCAACATAAGGAGACGCGAAAACGATTGCTAGCAACCCGAGGGCCATGTAATACATATTAGAGGAGAGTGGAGCGCAGAAGTCTATAGAATGGCAGTGTATAGCGGAAAGGTAAAAGCTTCCCAAACATATCCCATGCCAACTTAATCTAACCATACGTAGGCCCAACGCAGGCTGACTTGTCGCGGCCGCGATTTAT
>NW_016919694.1:8048-23689 GCF_001483705.2 Eufriesea mexicana
GACGTAACACAACACAACCTATCATGCCGCGACAACTAATTCTGGCATCCACGGAGCCAAGCTGATTATAGCAGTGCAAGATGGAGCGCAGACATCAACGGAATAGCAGTGCACATTCGAGAAGGCAAGGCTATAACTGCCTAACCCAACCTAACTGACCCAGAAATAACGCAAATTAACTCAAACTGACGTGCGGCGAACATTATTGCTGGCCTCCACAGAGCCAAGCAGAATATATTAGAGTACAGCAGAGCACAGAAATCCACAGAATAGCAGTGTGTAACGCAAAAGTCATAGCTACCGCGTCCTAACCTAACCAATTTAACCTGACAAAACGCAATCTAACGCAACCTCGCGTGCCGCGACCGCTATTGCTAGCCTCCCAAGGGCCTTGAAGAACGTATTAGGGGAGAGTAGGTAGCGGAAGTCCATAGAATCGCAGTGTGCAGGAGAAAAGTCAAAGATAGCCAAACCAAGCCCATACCAACGTAACATAACATAACGTAGCATCGCACAACGCAACGTGCCGCGACGCCATTGCTGACCTCCACAGGGTCTAGCAGATTAGAGTAGAGCACAGTAGAGGACAGGAGTCCTGCGAGTAGCAGCGTATAGCACGGAAGTCGTAACAACCCCAACCAAGCATAGCCTATACTGGCGTAACCAAACGTGACCTAACTAAACCTAACGTGCCACGAGCCCTATTGCTCTCGTCCCGGCTGTCGAGCAGAGTGTAGTAGATCAACGTATAGCGTAGAAATCAACCGGAACGCAGTCCACAGGACCAATGTCAACCCTACCCTATCTTAACCTATCGAAACGTAATACAAGCAAACGTAACATAACTTAACCTAACGTGCCGAGACCTCTGTTGCTGGCCACCCCAGAGACAAGCAGAGTATACTGGCGCACAGTAGGGCGCAGATAGCCATGAAATAGGAGCGTATTGCACAAAAGTCAAAGAAACCGTAAGCTAATACCTGCTAAGCTATCCTATCCAAATATAGACTAACTGAATCTTACGTGACGAGTCCAATATTTCTGGCCTCCCCATCGCCATGCAGAGCATATTAGAGGAGGCGGGACCTCCGAAATCCATAGGATCGCAGGGTATAGCAGAAAAGTAAAAGTTACCCATACCAGACCCAAACAAACATAACCTAGCCAAACGTGTCCTAACCCAAACATACGTGCCGCGGCGTCCCTCTCTGGGTTCCCGACAGCAAATCAGAGCATATTCGGTCACAGTCGAGCACAGGAATTCACTCAATGTCAGTGTGCAGCACAAAACTCAAAGCTAACCTACACCAACTTTACCAAACGTAATATAACGAAACGTTACCCATATCAACGTGGCGAGACCACCATTGCTGGCTCCGCAGAGTATCGCAGATTAGTGCAAAGCTCATTGGAAAGCAGGAGATAACCGAATGACTGCGTACAGCACAGAAATCAAAGCTGCCCTACCCTAACCCATCCAAATCGTAGTATAAGCAAACGCAACCAAACTTAACCTAACGTGCCGAGACCACAATCGCTGGACTCCCCAGAGCCAAGCAGAGTGTACGAGAGAACTAGATCGCAGAAACCCACTTAATAACTGTCCTTGCCAAGAAAGTCAAAGCTATCCAAAACTATCCCAGACACACATAGCGCAACCAAACGTAACTTAACACTACCTAACGCGACTGGACCACTATTGCTGGCGTGCCCAGAGCCAGCCAGATCATACTACGGCACAGTAGAGAGCAGAAATTCTTAGAGTCGCAGTGTAGTGCAGAAAAGTCGAAGCTATCCACGACAAACCGTAGCTAACATAACATAACCAAACGTAGCCAAACTCAATAATACGAGACGCGTCTACAATTGCTGGGCGCCCCGGGGCCAAGCAGAATACAGTAGAGCACAGCGGAGTGCAGGAGTCCACAGAATAACAGTGTATGCCACAGAAGTCGAAGCAACCCTGACCTAACACCAACAAACGTAACCTAACCAAACGTAGCCTAACTCGACCAAACGTGACGTGACAACTGTAACTGGACACCCCAGAGTCGAGCAGAGTCTGGTAGAGCATCGTAGAGCTTAGAAATCCACCGAAGGGCAGTGTGTAGCGCAAAAGTCATGGATAACCTGACCAATCCTAACCTAACCTAACATAACCAACCGCAATATAACACAACGTGACGTGCCGTAACCACTATTGATGGCCTTTCCAGAGCCAAGCTGAAAGTAATAGAGCCCTGTGGGCGCAGGAAACTGCCTAATAGCAGACTATATCACTAAAGTCGCAGCTGTCCCCTCCTAACCAAACCAATCGTAAGATTGGCAAACGTAACATAACTGAATGTAACGTTCCGGGACAAACCTTGCTGGCCTATACAAAGCCAAGTAGAGAACATTAGTGGAGAGTGAAGCGCAGAAATGCAAAGAATCGCAGTGTGTAACAGAAAAGTGTTAGCTGCCCAGACCTAACTCAAACGAACACAAGATATCCAAACATTGCCTAACCCAACCTAACGTCCCGAGAACGTTATTGCCCCCCCCCCAAAAGCTGAAAATATTAAAGCACAGTAGGGCGCAGGCATCTACCTAATAGGAGACGGTAGCACTAAATTATAAGCCTCCTCCTCTTAACCAATCCAATAGTAACATTACCGAATGTAGCGTATCACAACCTAACGTGCCGCGTCTACTATTGCTGGCCTCTCCAGAGCCAACCAGATCGCCTTAGTGGAGAGTAGAACGCAGAAATCCATGGAATCGCCGTGTATAGCAGAAAAATCATCGGTGCCCAAGCTTAACGGAAACCAACACAGGATAACCAAACATAGCGTAACTCAGACTAACGTAAAGAGACCGCTATTGCTGCCCACCGCAAAGCGAAGCAGCACATACTAAGGTGCAGTGGAGGGCAGAAATCGAACGTACAGTAGTGTGCAACACAAAAGTTAAAGCCATCCTAATCAAACATTGCCCAACACAACCAAATCGACCGTACCCTGACTCAACATAACGTGCCGGGAGTGCCGCTTCTGGCCCTTCCAGAGGCAAGCTGAAGATGCTAGATCACTCAAGGACCCAGAGATCCAACTAATAGCAATCTATTGCACTAAAGTCAAAGCTATCCCCTCCTAACCTAGCCAAACGCAACATAACCGAACGTAATCTAGAACAACCTCACGTGCCCCGACCACAATTTCTGGCCTCCGCAGAGCCAAGTAGAAAGCATTAGTGGAGAGTGGATTGCAGAAATCCATAGGAACGCAGAGTTTCAACAAATTATTCAAAGCCAGCCGAACGTAACCCAAACAAACGGAACGTAGCCAAGGTAGATTAACTCAAACTAACAGGCCGAGACACCTATTGCTGCACTCCCAAGAGACAAGCAGGACATACTAGAGTACACTAGAGCCCAGAAGTTACCGGAATAGCTTTGTACAGCACAAAAGTAAAAGCTACACATACCAAACATTGCCTAATCCAACCTAACCGGACGTAACCTGACTCATCATAATGAGCCGAGACCTCTATTTCTGTCATTGCCAGTGCCAAGCAGAGGACAGTAGAGCACTGCTGGGAGCAGTAGTCCACCTGACAGCAGACAATATGATTCAAGTCAAAGCAATCCTCTCCTAACTTAACCTATGGTAACATAACCAAACGTATCCTAACTCAACCTAACGAGCCGCGAACACTATTGCTGGCCTCCCCAGGGACAACCAGAACACATTAGTGGAGAGCAGAACGCAGAAGTTCTTAGAATCGCAGTATATGTCGGAAAAGTCAAAACTACCCAAATCTAACGCAAGCCAACAGAACATAACCAAAAATTACCCAACTAAACCTAACGTGCCGAGACCGCTATTGCTGCCATCCCCAGAACCAAGCAGGACATAGTTGAGCACATTGGAGCCCAGAAATCCACAGAATAGCAGTATACAACACAAAAGAAAGAGCTACCCTGACCAAACTTTGCCTAACCCAACGTAACCGCACGTAACCTGACGCAACGTAACGTGCCAAGGCTAATATTGATGGCCTTTCCAGAGCAAAGCAGGTAATATTACAGAACTGTAGGGCGCAGTGGTCCATCTAATAGCAGAATATAACACTAAAGTCAACGCTATCATCTCATAGCCTAACCGATCGCAAGATAACCAAACGAAACACAACCCAACCTAACGTGCCGCGAACACTATTGCCGGCCTCCCCAGAGCCAAGCAGCACACATTAGTGGAGAGGAGAACCCAGAAATCCATTGAGTCGCAGTTAGATGAGAAACGTCAAAGCTTTCCAAACCTAACCGAAACCAACAGGACACAGCCAGAGATAGCGTAGCTGTACCTAACGTGCCGAGACCGCTGTTGCTGCCATATCCAGAGCCAAGCTGGACATACTAGAGCAGAGTAGAGCGCAGGAATCCATCGAATAGCAGTGTACAGCACAAAAGATAAAGCTATCGTGACCAAACATAGCCTGACCCAACCTAATCGGACGTAACCTGACTGAACGTAATGTGCAGAGACCACCATTCCTGTCCTTCACATAAACAAGCTGAAACCATTAGGGCACTGTAGGGCGCAGAAATACACGTGACAGCAGATTGTAGCATCCTCTACTAACGAAACCATTCGTGACATAACCGAGCGTAACCTAATTCAACCGAACGTGCCGCGCCCGTTAATGCTGGCCTCCCGAGAGTCAAGCAGGGCTCATCAGTGGAGAGTAGGTGCAGATATCCATAGAAGCGGAGTGTATATCAGAAAAGTCAAAACAACACGAACCTAACCTAGAACAAGCAGGACATAACCAAGCATGCCATATATGAACCTTATGTGCCGAGACCGCTGTTGCTGCCCTCCCCAGAGCCAAACGGGGCATACTAGAGCGCAGTAGAAAGCAGAAACCCACCGAATAGCACTGTTCAGCAAAAAGAGTAAATGCAACCCTCTCCAAACTTTGCCTAGACCAACCTAACGGAATGTAACATGACACAACATAGGTTCCTGAGACCACTATTGCTGGCCATCCCAGAGCCAAGCTGAAATTATTATGGCACAGTTGTCCGCAGAAACCAACCTAATATCAGACTATAGTACTACAACCAAATCTACCCAATCCTAACTTAACCGACCGTAACATAGACGAACGTATCGTATCTCAACCTTACGTGCAGAGACCACCATTGCTGGCCACCCGAGAGCCAAGCAGGACATACTAGAGCACAGTAGAGCGCAGAAGTACAAGGAATATCAGTGTAAAGCGCGAAAGATAGAGCTATCGTGACCAAACTTATCCTATCCCAAACTAACTGAACGTAGCATGCCTCGTCGTAAAGCGCCGAGCCACTATAGCAATCTATTGCACTAAAGTCAAAGCTATCCCCTCCTAACCTATCCATACGTAACATAACCAAACGCAACCTAGTTCAACATAACGTGCCGCGACCACCATTGCTGGCCTCCGCAGTGCCAAGCAAAACACATTAGTGGAGAGAAGGACGCAGAGGTCCATAGGTTCGCAGTGCGTATCAGAAAAGTCAATGCTACCCGAAGCTATCCAAAAGCAAACAGAGCGTATCCAAACATAGCATAACTCAACCTAACGTGTGGGACCGCAATTGCTGCCCTCCCCAGATAAAAGCAGGGTATACTAGAGCGCAGTGGAGCTCAGAGACCCACCGAACAGCAGTGTTCAGCACTAATTTGAAGCCAGCCTGTCCAAGTTTAGCCTGACCCAACATAACCGAACGTTACCTGGCTATACAAAAAGTGCCGAGACCACTATTTCTGGACCTGCCAGAGTCATGCTGAAGATACTAGAGCACTGCAGGGCGCTGAAGTCGAACTTGTAGCGGACAGTATCGCCAAAGTCAAAGTTATCCTATACCGACCTAAACAAATCTAACATAACCAAGCCTAACCTATCTTAACCTATCTTGCGGCGACCACTATTGCTGGCCTCCCCAGAGCCAAGTAGAACACATTAGTGGAGAGCAGATCGCAGAAGTCGATAAAACCGCAGCGTATATCCGAAAAATCTAGGCTGCCCAAACATAGCCCTAATCGTCAGAACACAACCAAGCACAGCGAAACACAACCTAACGCGCCGAGGCCGAGATTCTTGCGCTCCCGTGAGCCAAGCAGGTCATACTAGACCTCAGTAGAGCGCAGAAATTCACCGAAGAGCTGTGTACTGCACAAAAGTTAAAGCTGCCCTAACCAAGCTTAGCCTAACCCGTCCCAACCGAACGTACCTTGTCTCAGTGTAACGTGCCGAGGCCACTATTGCTGGCCTTCCCAGAGCCATGCAGAATATATTCGAGCTCTGTAGGGCGCTGAAGTCCACCTAATAGCAGACTATAGCGCTAAGGTCAAAACTACCTTTGCTAACGTAACCAATCGTAGCATAACCAAACGCATCCTAACTAAACCTAACGTGCCGCGACCGCTATTGCTGGCCTCCCCAGAGCCAAGCAGAAAATATTAGTGGAGATTGGAACGATGAAATCCACAGAATCGCGGTGTAAACCAGAAAAGTCAAATCTACTTAAACCAAATACAAACCAACATAACCTGGCCAAACGTAGCCTAAGACAGCTTTATATGTCGAGACCGCAATTTTTGCCGCCCAAATGCCAAGCAGTACAAACTAGAGCACATTAGGGCGCAGAAATTCACCGAATGGCAGTATACAGCTCAAAAGTTGAAGCACTCCTAACTAAACTTGTCCTAGCCAATCCAGCTGAACGTAACCTGACACAAGGAATAGTGCCATGGCTGCTATTCCTGACCGACCCATATCCAAGCTGATGTCATTAAAGCACTGTAGGGCGCAGAAATTCGCCCAATAGCAGTGTTTAGCACAATAGTTGAATCTATCCTGTCCAAACTTAGCCAGACCCAACCTAAATGGACGTAACCTGACCCAACATAAAGTGGTGAGACCACTATTGCTGGCATTCCCAGGTCCAAGCTGAAAGCATTAGAGAACTGCAGGTCGCAGAAATCAACCTGGTAGCAGACTAGTGCACTAAGGTCAGAGCTACGTCTCCTAGCCCAACCAATCGTAACATAACCAAACGTAAACTAACACAGCCTATATTGCAGCGACCACAATTGCTGGTCTACCCAGAGTCAAGGAGGACGTACTAGAGCAAAGAAGGGCGCAGAAGTCCACCGAATATCCGTGTACGATGCAAAAGTTGAAGCTATCCTGACCCAACGTAACCTGACGCAACCTAACAAATCGTATCCTGACTCACCATAACGTGTAGGGGCCACCATTTCTGGCTCCCCCAGAGCCAAGCTGAAAGCATTACAGCAAAGTTGGGCGCTGAAATCCACCCAATATCGGACTGTAGCACTGGAGTCGATGCTATTATCTCCTAATCCAACCTACCGTAATGAAGCCGAACGTAACCTAACTCAACTTATCGCGCCGCGACCATTAATGCTGGCATCCCCAGAGCCAAGCAGATCACATTAGCGGTGAGGAGAACCCAGAGATCCATAGAGTCGAAGTGTATATCGGAAAAGTCAAAGCTACCCAGCCCAAACCCAAACAAACGGAACATAACATATCATAACATATCTCAACCTAACGTGTCGAGGCCGCTATTGTTGCCCTCCCCAGAGCCAACCACGATATACTAGAGCACAGTGGAGCGCACAAATACATTGAATTGCAGTGCCCAGCACAAAAGTTGGAGATAACATGACCAAACATAGCCTCGCCCAGCCTACCCGAACGTAACCTGACACAACATAACGTCCCGAGACCACTATTGCTGGTCTAGCCTGAGCCACGCTGAAGATATTAGAGCTCTGTAGGGCGCAGAAGTCCATCCAATAGCAGATTATAGCACTAAAGTCAAAGCTATCCACTCCAAACCGAGGAAACGGTAACATAACTCAAATTTACATGCTGTGACCACTACTGCTGGCCCGCGCAGAGCCAGGCGGACTATGTAAGTGTAGTATAGTGCGCTGAAATCCATAGAACCGTAGTGTACAGCCGAAAAGTCAAAGCTACCCAAGCCGAACCCAAACCATCAGAACATGACAAAACGTAGCCTAGCTCAACCTGACGTGCCGTGACCGCTATTGCTGCCCTCCCCAGAGAAAAGCAGGACGCACTAGAGCACAGTATAGCGCAGAAACACACCGAACTGCAGTGCACAGCACAAAAGCTCAAGCTATCATGACGAAATATAGCCTTGCCCAGCCTAACCGAACGTAACATGACATAACATAACGTCCCGAGACCACTATTGCTGCCCCTCCCAGAGTCCAACTGAAGATTCTGGAGCACAGTAGTGCGCAGAAATCCACTGAGCAGCAGTGTTCATGACAAAAGTTTAATCTATCCTGTCCAAACTTAGCCAGGCCAAACCTTGGCGAACGCAGCCTGACCAAACGTAAAGTGCCGAGACCACTAACACTGCCCCTCCCAGAGCCCAGCTGAAGATATTAGAGTACTATAGGACGCAGAAATCCTCCTAATGGCAGACAATATCTCTAGAGTCAAAGCTATCCTCTCCCAACCAAACCAATCGCAATATAACCAAACGTAAGCCAGCTCAACTTAACGTGCAGCGAACACTACTGCTGGCCTCCCCAGAGCCAAGCAGCACACGTTAGTAGAAAGTTGAACGCAGATATCCATAGAATCGCAGTGTATATCAGAAAAGTCAATGCTACCCAAACATAACCCAAACTGACAGAACACAACCAAACGTAGCCAAACTCAGACTAACGTGTTGAGACCGTCATTGCCGCCGCCCCAGTGATAAGCGGATGATACTGTAACACAGTAGAGCGCAGAAATCCACAGAATATTTGTGTTCAGCATAAAAGTTAAAGCTATCGTGACCAAACTTAGCCCACAAAACCGAACCGAACATAACCTGGCTCAACATAACCTGCAGAGACCGCTATTGCTGGCTTCCACAGAGCCAAGCGGAATGCATTAGTGGAGAATGGAACGCTGGAATCCACAGAACCGCGGTGTACACCAGAAATGTCAAATCCGCCCAAACCAAACCCAAACCAACATAACCTAGCCAAACGTAGCATTATTTAGCCTAACATTTCGAGACAGCTGTTTCTGCTGCCCAAGCGCCAAGCAATACATACTAGGGCACAGTAGAGCGCAGAAATCCGCCGAATAGCAGTGTACTGCTCAAAAGTCGAAGCACTCCTAACCAAACCTGTCCAAGCCCATCCCAGCTGAACGTAGCATGACACAACTAGTAGTGTCAAGGCCACTGTTCCTGACGCTCCCTGATCACACTCCTAACCAAACCTGTCCAAGCCCATCCCAGCTGAACGTAGCCTGACACAACTAGTAGTGTCAAGGCCACTGTTCCTGACGCTCCCTGATCCAAACTGAAGTTATTAAAGCACTGTTGGGCGCAGAAATTCACCTAATAGTAGACTATAGCGCAAAAGCCAAACTACTCCACCTGACCTAACCAATCGCGACAGAACCACACGTAACCTAACCCAAACTCCCGCCCAGCGACCACTTCTGCTGGCATCCCCAGAGGCAAGCAGGGCTCATTAGCAGAGTGGAGAACCCAGAAACCAACACAATAAAAGTGTACATCGGAAAAGTCAGAGCTACCCAAACCTAACCAAGAAACAACCGAACATAACCAAAAATGGCCTGACTCAACTTAACGCGCCGAGACCGATGTCGTTGCACTCCCCAGAGCCAGGATATATTAGAGCACAGTAGAGCGTTGACATACACCGAATAACAGTGTACAGAGCAAGAGATAGACCTAGCATGACAAAATATAGACTGACCCAACCTATCCGATCGTAGGCATCACATAATGTAGCGTGCAGTGGCCAAAATTGTTGGACATCACGGACCGACGCTGAAGGAATTGGAGCACTCCATGGCGCAGGAATCAATCTAATATCAGTCTACTGCACTAAAGTCAAAGCTACCGTCTCCTAACCTAACCAACCGTAACATAACCAAACGTAACCTAACTCGACCTATTGTGCCGTGACCACAATTGCTTGCCGTCCGTGGGCAAAGCAGAACACATTAGTAGAGAGCAGAGTGCAGAAATCCATACAATCGGTGTGTATATCAGGAAAGTCAAAGCTACTAGAACCTTACCCGAACAGCAGGACACTACCAAACATAGAATAAATCCACCTAATGTGCCGCCACCGGTATTGCTGCCAGCGACAGAGCGAAGCAGGACAAACTAGAGTACATTAGAGCGCAGAAACCCACCGAATCGCAGTGTACAGCACAAAAGTTAAGGCTGCCCCGACCCAGCATAGCCTAACCCTACTTCACCGGGCGTGACCTGACCCATCATAACGAGCTGATACCTTTATTGCTGGCCTTCCCAGGGAGAAGCTGAAAACGTTGAAGCACTGTTGGGAGCAGAAATACACCTAATAGCAGAATGTAGCTCTAAAGTCAATGCCATCCTCTCCGAACGTAACCAACCGTAACATAACCAACCGTAACCCAACTCAACTTAACGCGCCGTGACCACTATTGCTGGCCTCCCCAGAGTCAAGCGGAACGCGTCAGTGGAGAGTAGAACGCAGAAATCCATATAATCGTTGGCATATCAGAAAAGTCAATGGTACTCAAACCAAACCCAAACAAGCAGATCATAAACAAACATAGCGTAAATAAACCTAACGCGCCGCGACCGCTATTGCAACCATCCCCAGAGCGAAGCAGGACATACTAAAGCACAGCAGTGCGCAGAGATCCACCGAAGAGCAATGTACAGCACAAAAGTTAAAGCTATCCTAACAAAACCTATCCTGACGCAGCCTAACCGAGCATAGCCTGGCATAGTGTAACGTGCAGAGGACACTATTGCTGGCATTCCCAGATACAAGCTGCAAGCATTAGAGCACTCTATGGCGCATGGATTCTCCTAACAGCAGATTATAGCACTGAAGTCAAAACTACCCTTTCCTAACCTAACAAAACGTAACATAACCTAGCGAAGCGTAAACCAAGCCAAGGTGCAGAGACTGCTGTTGCTGCCCACTCCAGAGCCAAGCACGACATACTAGAGCACGGTAGAGCGCAGAAATCCACCGAATAGCAGTGTACAGCACAAAAGTTACAGCTTTCCTTACCAAACGTAGCCTAACCCAACCTAACCGAGCGTAGCATGACTCATCGTTGCGTGCCGAGGCCACTGTTGCCGGCCTTCCCAAAGCCAAGCTGAAAATATTAGAATACTGCAGGGAGCAGATATCCCCCTAATATCAGACCATAACACCAGTGACCCAGCCATCCTCTCCTAACATAGCCAACCGTAACAAAACCAGGCGTAACCCAACTCAACCTGACATGCCGCGAACAGTATTGCTGGCCTCCCCAGAGCCAAGCGGAACACATTACTTGAGAGTAGAACGCAGAGACCCATATGATCGCTGTGTATATCAGAAAAGCCGAAGCTACCCAAGCTTAACCCAAACAAACAGGACATAGCGGAACATAGCCTGACCCAAACTAACGTGCCGACACCGATATTGCTGCTCTCCCCAAAGCCAATAAGGACACACTAGGGCACAGTGGAGCGTAGAAATCCACCGAATAGCGGTGTAGAACACGAAAGTTAATGCTGCCTCGTCCAAACTTGTCCTGAACCAACCTAACCGATCGCAACATGTCCCGACGTAACGATCCGATGCCGCTACCTCTGGCCTTCCCAAAGCGAAGCTGAAGGCATTGGATCCCTGCAGGGCGCAGAAACCCACCTAACAGCAGACTGTAGCACTAAAGACAAAGCTTTTCACCACTAACCTAGCCATACATAACATAACCAAGCGTAACCTATCTCAAAGTAACGTGCCCCGACCTCCATTAATGGCCTTCCCAGAGACAACCTCAAAGCAGTAGAGCCCTGTATGGCGAACGAATCAAGGAAATAGCAGACAATATAACTAAATCCAAAGATATCCTCTCCTAACTTAACCAATAGTATCATAACCAAGCGTAACATAAGTCAACATAACGCGCCACGTAGAACACGAAAGTTAATGCTGCCTCGTCCAAACTTGTCCTGAACCAACCTAACGGATCGCAACATGTCCCGACGTAACGATCCGATGCCGCTACCTATGGCCTTCCCAAAGCGAAGCTGAAGGCATTGGATCCCTGCAGGGCGCAGAAACCCACCTAACAGCAGACTGTAGCACTAAAGACAAAGCTTTTCACCACTAACCTAGCCATACATAACATAACCAAGCGTAACCTATCTCAAAGTAACGTGCCCCGACCTCCATTAATGGCCTTCCCAGAGACAACCTCAAAGCAGTAGAGCCCTGTATGGCGTACGAATCAAGGAAATAGCAGACAATATAACTAAATCCAAAGATATCCTCTCCTAACTTAACCAATAGTATCATAACCAAGCGTAACATAAGTCAACATAACGCGCCGCTACCACTATTACTGGTCATTCCAGATCCAAGCAGAATACATTATTTGACAGTAGAACGCAGAAATCCATAGCATACCAGTGTATATCAGAAGGGTCCAACCAACCCAAGCCTGACCCAAACGAACAGAACATAACCTAACGTAGCCTAACTGAACTTAGCGTGCCGAGACCGCTATAAAGCGTAACCTATCTCAAAGTAACGTGCCCCGACCTCCATTAATGGCCTTCCCAGAGACAACCTCAAAGCAGTAGAGCCCTGTATGGCGAACGAATCAAGGAAATAGCAGACAATATAACTAAATCCAAAGCTATCCTCTCCTAACTTAACCAATAGTATCATAACCAAGCGTAACATAAGACAACATAACGCGCCGCTACCACTATTACTGGTCATTCCAGATCCAAGCAGAACACATTATTTGACAGTAGAACGCAGAAATCCATAGCATACCAGTGTATATCAGAA
Organism: Eufriesea mexicana; assembly: GCF_001483705.2. Lineage (NCBI taxonomy): Eukaryota > Metazoa > Arthropoda > Insecta > Hymenoptera > Apidae > Eufriesea > Eufriesea mexicana. The sequence continues at coordinate 20,960 of NW_016919694.1, forward strand.
GGGTCCAACCATCCCAAGCCTGACCCGAACGAACAGAACATAACCTAAAGTAGCCTAACTGAACTTAGCGTGCCGAGACCGCTATCCCTGCTACTCCCAGAGCCAAGCAGGACGTACTAGAGCACTGTAGAGCGCAGAAGTCCACCGAGAAACAGTCTATACTACGATAATCAAAGCAATACAAACCTATTCCAAACTAACATATCCTCACCGAACGCAGCTTAACTCGAACTAACGTGCCCAGAACAATACTACTGGCCTCCCCAAGGTCGAGCAAAGTACAGTACAGCAATGTAGAGCGTAAAATCCTTCGAACAGCGGTGTACAACACTAGAACCAAAGCTATCCCATCCTAACCTGACCAACCGTAATAACATCAAACGCAGCCGAACACAAACCATCGTGCCATGACCGCTATTGCTAGCATCCATATAGTCGAGCGGAGTATAGTAGAACACTGCAGAGAGCAGAAAGCTACCAAATTGCAGTGAAAGGCACAAAGGTCAAAGATACCCACACCTAAGCACACCCAACCTAACCTAATCAAGCGTGGAGTATCCAAAACGAACGTGCCTCGGCCACTGTTGCAGGCATCCCCAGAGGCAAGCAGAATGTGATAGATCACAGTAGAGCACAAAAGTCCATAGGATATTCGTGTTGAGCACACGTATCATAGCTGACATAGACAAACCCAACCAAACCTAACCTAACCAGACGTAACCGACCGCAAGCAAACGTGCCGCTACCAGTAATGCTGCCCTCCACAGTGCCAAGCTGAGCATAACAGAGGAGAGTGGAGCGCAGAAATACATAGAACCGCAGCGTATGGCAGAAAAGTCGAAGCCATCCAAACCTAATCATAGCCAACATAACCAGCCAAACGAATCCTATCCCGACCTCACGTGCCGAGACAAATATTGCTGATCTCCCCGCAGCCAAGCAGGGCGTATTAGTGGAGAATAGAGTGCTGAGGTCCATAGAAAGCGAATGCATAGCACGAAAGTCAACGATATCCCAACCTAACGCAAACAAACCTAAACTAACAAAACGTAACATATCTCAACGTAACGCGCCGCGGCCACCATTTCTGCAAATCCCAAAGCAAAGCAGGAAACATTAGATCACAATAGAGCGCAGAAATCCATCAGACAGCAGTGCATAGCACCAAAGTGGGAGCCATCCTAACCAAACCTAACCTTACATAACCTAACGAATCGTTACGTAACTCAACCTATCGTGCCGTGACTACTATTGCTGGCCTCCACAGATCGAAGCAGAACATAATACAGGAGAGTAGAGCGCTGGTATCCACGGAATCGCACTGTAGCCATCCGAGCCTAACCAGTGCTAACATAACCAGAACAAGCGTATGCTATCCCAACCTATCTTGCCGAGGCCACCATTACCGGTTTCTCCAGAGACATGCAGAGCACAATAGAGCACTATAGAGCGTAGAAATCCACCTAATAGCAGTGTACTGCACAAAAGTCAAAGCAATCCTACCCCAACCTAACAAAACGTAACTTAACCAAACGAAACATAACATATTCTAACGTGCCCAGAACACTATTGCTGGCCTCCCGAGAGTCGGGCACGGTACAGTAGAGCAATCTATAGCGCAGGAATCTTCCGAAGTGCAGTGCGTAGCACAAAGCCTCATCCACCCAATCCTAAAATAGCCAAACGTAGCATAACCTATCGCAACCTAACACAGCTGAACGTGCCGACAGCAACAATGCTGGCCTCCACATAGTCAAGCAGAATATACTGGAGCAGAGTAGAGTGCAGAAATCCATCGGGTAGCGGTGCATTGCACAAATGTCTGTGCCATCCCAAGCAAACTTAACCTACCCTAACCTAACCTCTCGCAACCCGGCTCAACCAAACCTGTCACGACCAGAGTTGCCGGCCTCCCAGAGGCAAGCAGAGGCTAGTAGAGCAATGCAGGGCGCAGATATCGCCCGAATAGCAGTGTATAGCTCAAAATAAGAGCTATCACAGCCAAACCTATCTTAACCCAGCCAAGCCAAACGTAACATATCTGAGCCTAACGTGCCGAGACCACTATTACTGGCCACCCTATCGCAAACCAGTTCATATTGGAGGAGAGTAGAGCACAGAAGTCTATAGAATATCGGTGCATAGCACAACCGTCAAAGATTTCCGGAACGAGACCAAAGAAACCTTACCTAACCACACGTAACTTAACCCAACCTAACGCGCCGCAGCCGCAACTACTGGCCTCCCGAGGGCAAAGAGGAGAATATTTGATCACAGTATAGCGTAGAAATCCACCAAATAGCAGCGAATTGCACAGAAGTAGAAGCTATCCCAACCAAACGTAACCAAACCAAGCCCAACCAAGCGTAACAAGACTCAACCCAAAGTGCCGCGACCACCGCACCTGGCGTCCACAGAGACAAGCAGAGCGTGATAGCGCACAGTGGAGCGCAGAAGCCCAGAGAATAGCAGGGTGTAGCATAAAAGTCAAAGCTATTCCAACCTAACCAAACATAACCTATCCTAACCAAACGCAATCGAACACAACCTAACGTGCTGCGACCACTATTGCTGACCTTCCGAGAGTCGAGCATAGTATAGTCGGGCAACGAGAAGCGCAGAAATCCTGCGAATGGCAGTGTATAGCACAAAAGTCGAAGCTATTCTATGCTATCCTGACCAAGCGTAACGCAACCAAGCGAAGCCGAACTCATTATAACGTGCCGAGAC
>NW_016919694.1:26719-31136 GCF_001483705.2 Eufriesea mexicana
AAGCGCTGTACGGCGCAGGTAACCACCTAATAGCAGACTATAGCTAAAGTCAATGCTATCCTCTAGTAACCTAACCAATCGTAACGTAACCGACCGTAACCAAACTCAACCTAACGTGCCGACACCACTATTTCTATCCTTCCCAGAGCCAAGCTGAAAATATTAGAGCACTGTAGCGCGCCGAAATCCACCTGACATCGGATCATAGCACTAAAGTCAGAGCTATCCTCTCCTAACCTAACGAAACGTTACATAACCGAACGTAACCTAACTCAACATAACGTGCCGAGTCCGCTACTGTTGCTCTCCCCAGAGACAAGCTGGACATGCTAGAGCACAGTAGAGTCGAGAAATCCACCGAGTAGCTGTGTACAGCACAAAAGTTAAAGCTGTCCTGACCAAACTTAGCGCAACCCAACCTAACCGATCGTAATGCGACTCTCAATAACGCCCCGAGACCACTAATGTTGGCTTTGCCAGAGCAAACCTGAAAATATTAGGGCGCCGCAGGGCGCAGAAATCCACCTAATGTCAGGCTGTAGCACTAAAGTCCTAGCTGCCCTCTTCTAACGTAAAGTATCGTAAAATAACCAAACGTATCCTAGCTTACACTAACGTGCTGCGACCACTCCTACTTGCATTCCCAGAGACAAGCAGGAAATACTAGATTGCAGGAGAGCGCAGAAATCCACCGAATAGCAGTGTATAGCACAAGAGTCAAAGATATCCTAACCTAACCTGACCTAACCTAACCTAACCAAACGTAGACTAACAGAACCGAACGAGCCGAGAACCGTATTGTAGGCCTCCCCGGATCCAAGCAGAACATATTAGAGAGCTGTGGAGCGCAGGAATCTGCGTATAGCAGTGTACAACAGAAATGTCGATGCAATCCTAGCCAAACGTAACCTATCATAGGCTGACCGCACGTAACCTATCCCAGCCTGTCGTGCCACGTAGGCTGCTGCTGGTCTCCACAGTGCCGAGCAGAGTATAGTAGAGCAACGCGGAGTGCAGGAACCCACGGAATAGCAGTGTATAACACAAGAGTCAAAGCTATCCTGTCCTAACCTGACCAAGCCTTACCTAACCTGACGTAACATGAACCAATCTATCTTGCCGCGACCACTATTCCTGGCGTCCAGGGAGACAGGCAGAGTGTGATAGCGCACAGTAGAGCGCAGAAGTCCGTAGAATGATAGTCCGTAGTTCAAATGTCAGAGCATTCACAAACTAACCCAGCGTAACCTAACCTAGCCAAGCGTAATACTACTCAACCAAACGTGCCGCGACCAACATTGCTGGCCTCCCAGAGCCATGAAGAACATATCGGACGGAAGTAGGGCGCAGAAGGCCATATAATCGCTGTGTATAGCGGAAAAGTCAAAGACGGCCAAACATAACCCATGCTAACGTAAACTAACCAAACGTAATCTAGCTCAACCTAACATGCCGCGGCCACCATTTCTGTTCTCTCCAGAGCAGAGCAGAGCATATTAGAGCACGGTAGTGCCAAGAAATCCACCGAATCGCAGTGTACAATACAAAAGCCAATCCTGCACTCTCCTATCCAGACCATACATAATATAACCAATCGTAACGTAACTTCGCGAGTGGTGCCACGACCACTGTTTCTGGCCTCACCAGGGACGAGTAGAGAATTTTACAGAAACGCGCAGCGCAGAAGTCCTCCGAATAGCAGTGTTTATCACAAGTGTCAAAGCCTTGATAGCCACGCATAGCCAAACCTAACCTAACAAATCGTAGCCTAACACAACCAAACGTGACACGACCCCCGTTGCTGGCCTCGACAGAGACAAGCGGAGGCTGGTAGAGCAATGCAGGGCGCCGATATCTGCCGAATAGCAGTGTGAAGCACAAAAGTCAAAGCTGTCTAAACCTAACCAATCGTAACATAAACTAACCAAACGCAATCTATCTCAGCCTAACATTTCGCGGGCACACGTTCTCGCATCGGCAGTGCAAAGCATAGCATATTAGAGCACAGTAGCGTGGAGAAATCCCCCGAATGCGAGTATATAGCACAAAAGTCGAAGCTATAAAAACCAAGCATAGCCATACCAAGCCTAACCAAGCGTAGCATGAAAAAACCAATCGTGCCACGACCACTATTCCTGGCCTCCGCAGAGACGGGCTGAACATATTACATAAGATCGGAGCGCAGGAATTAATATAGTGCGAGCGAATAGCAGAATGGTCAAAACCAACCAAACCTAACCCGTGCCAACGTATCATAACCAAACGTAACACGACTCAACCTAATGTGTCGCAGCCGCTATTTCTGGCCTCCCCAGTGCAAAGCAGCGCATATTAGAGCACAGCAGAGAGCAGGTATCCACCGAATAACGGTGCATGGCGCGAAAGTCACAGCCATCCTAACCAACCCTAACCTGCCCGTACCTAACCAAACGTAACCTAACACAACATGTCGTGCCACGACCGCCATTGCTGGCCTCCCCAGAGGAAAGCAGCATACGCTAGAAGGTGTAGAGCGCGGAGATCCATAGAACTGCTGTGTGTAGCAGAAAAGTCATAGCTCTACTAACCAAGACCAGACGGACATAACCAAACCAAGCGAATCCCAAGTCAACGTATCTTCACACGACCACTATTGCTGGAACCCCAGGTCCAAGCAGAACATGTCAGAGCACAGTAGAGGGCAGAAATCCGCCGAATAACGGTGTATACCACGGAAGTCAAATCTATTGAAACGCATCCCAGAAGAACATAACAAATCCAAACGCAGCCTGACCCAACCTATCGGGCGGAGACCGCTATTACTGTCTTCCCGAGAGTTGCGCAGGGTACAGCATAGCAATAAGCAGAACATGTCAGAGCACAGTAGAGGGCAGAAATCCGCCGAATAACGGTGTATACCACGGAAGTCAAATCTATTGAAACGCATCCCAGACGAACATAACAAATCCAAACGCAGCCTGACCTAACCTATCGGGCGGAGACCGCTATTACTGTCTTCCCGAGAGTTGCGCAGGGTACAGCATAGCAATGTACACCGTAGAAATCCTCCGAAGGGAAATGTATAGCACAAAAGTCAACTTCATCCTATCGTAACGTATCCAAACGTAATATAACCAAACGTAACCAAACCTAACGTAACTAGCAGAGGACATATTGTGGACCTCCACAGAGGCACGCAGAACTTGCTGGAGTACGGTAGAGTGCAGAGGTCCACTGAATTGCTGTGCACAGTACAAAAGTCAAAGCTGCCCTCTCATAACGTAGACAATCGTAACATCAACAAACGTAACCTATCTCAACCTAATGTGCCTAGACAGCTATTGCTGACCTCCCCAGAGGAAAGCAGGACATATGAGATGAGAGCAGGACGTAGAAGTTCATAGAATCTCAGTGTACATCGGAAATGTCAAAGAGATCCAAACGTAACCCAAACAAGCATAACCTACACCATGAAGAACATATCGGACGGAAGTAGGGCGCAGAAGGCCATATAATCGCTGTGTATAGCGGAAAAGTCGAAGACGGCCAAACATAACCCATGCTAACGTAAACTAACCAAACGTAATCTAGCTCAACCTAACATGCCGCGGCCACCATTTCTGTTCTCTCCAGAGCAGAGAAGCATATTAGAGCACGATAATGCCAAGAAATCCACCGAATCGCAGTGTACAATACAAAAGCCAATCCTGCACTCTCCTATCCAGACCATACATAATATAACCAATCGTAACGTAACTTCGCGAGTGGTGCCACGACCACTGTTTCTGGCCTCACCAGGGACGAGTAGAGAATTTTACAGAAACGCGCAGCGCAGAAGTCCTCCGAATAGCAGTGTTTATCACAAGTGTCAAAGCCTTGATAGCCACGCGTAGCCAAACCTAACCTAACAAATCGTAGCCTAACACAACCAAACGTGACACGACCCCCGTTGCTGGCCTCGACAGAGACAAGCGGAGGCTGGTAGAGCAATGCAGGGCGCCGATATCTGCCGAATAGCAGTGTGAAGCACAAAAGTCAAAGCTGTCTAAACCTAACCAATCGTAACATAAACTAACCAAACGCAATCTATCTCAGCCTAACATTTCGCGGGCACACGTTCTCGCATCGGCAGTGCAAAGCATAGCATATTAGAGCACAGTAGCGTGGAGAAATCCCCCGAATGCGAGTATATAGCACAAAAGTCGAAGCTATCAAAACCAAGCATAGCCATACCAAGCCTAACCAAGCGTAGCATGACAAAACCAAACTTGCCGCGACCACTATTCCAGGCCTCCGCAGAGACGGGCTGAACATATTACATAAGATCGGAGCGCAGGAATTAATATAGTGCGAGTGAATAGCAGAATGGTCAAAACCAACCAAACCTAACCCGTGCCAACGCATCATAACCAAACGTAACACGACTCAACCTAATGTG
>NW_016919695.1:0-663 GCF_001483705.2 Eufriesea mexicana
GTTGAAGCCATTTAAACCAAACATAGCCCAACCAAACCTAACCAAAAGTAGCCTAATACAACCGCCATTGTGACACGACCGCCATTGCTCGACTCCCAGAGTCGAGTAGAGTATACTAGAGCACAGTAGAGTGTAGAGATCCATCGAATAACAGTATATAGTGCATACGTCAGAGAAATCGTAACCCAGCCCTCCAAACTTGACCTTACGTAGCGAAACCAAACTCAACGTAACGGGCCGAGACCACCATAACTGGCCGCCGAAGAACCATGCAGAGCATATTAGAGCCCATTAGAAGGCAGAAATCCACCGAATGGCAGTGTAGAGCATAAAAGTCAAAGTAGCCTCTCCGAACCTATCGAAACGTAATATAACCAAGCGTGACATAACTCCACCTAACATGACGAGACCGCTATTGCTGGCCACCACAGAGACAAGCAGAGTGTACTGGACGACAGTAGTGCGCAGAAATCCATAGCATTGCAGTGAATAGCACAAATGGCGAAGATACCTTAGCCTGCACTGTCACCACCTAACCTAAGCAAACGTAACCTTGCTCAAGCAATCATGCCGGGACCACCATTTCTGCCCTCCCCAGTGCCAATCAGAATATATTAGAACACAGCAGAGCGCAGAAACCCGCATAGAGCAATGTATAGCGCA
>NW_016919696.1:0-1185 GCF_001483705.2 Eufriesea mexicana
CAGACTTGACCTGACCTGACCTGCCCCGACCTTGTCTGGCCTGCCCTGACCTGATGTGTCCTGTCATGACATGATCTGATCTGAACTGAACTGACCTGAACTTACCTGACCTGACCTGACACGACCTGGGCTGACCGGACCTGACCTGACCTGACCAGACCTGACCTGACCTGAACAGCCCCGATCTTGCCTGGCCTGACCTGACCTTATGTGACCTGACATGACATGATCTGATCTGAAGTGAACTGACCAGAACTGACCTGACCTGACCAGACATGATCTTGCCTGGCCTGACCATTCCGGAACTGACATGACCTGACATGGCCTGACCTGAGCTGACCTAACCTGACCTGACCTGACCATGTCTGACCTTACCTGACTGATCTGACCTGACCTGACCTGATCATATATGACCTGGCCTGACCTCGCCTGACCTGAACTGACCTGAAATGACAGCATAATGACAGCATCTGACCTGACCTGACCTGACCTGTCCTGACTTTAACCAGCCTTACATGTCCTGATCTGTCCTGACTGACCTGACCTGACCTGACCTAACCTGACATGACCTGACCCGACCGGACTGACCAGACCTGATCAGACATGACATGACATGACCTGACCTGACCTGACATAACCTGACCTGACAGGACTGACCTGACCTGGCCTGATCTGACGTATCCTGACGTGACCTGACCAGAAATGACATGACATGACCTGACCTGACCTAACCTGACATGACCTGACCTGACCTAACCTGACATGACCTGACCTGACCTAACCTGACATGACCTGACCTGACCTAACCTGACATGACCTGACCTGACCTAACCTGACATGACCTGACCTGACCTAACCTGACATGACCTGACCTGACCTAACCTGACATGACCTGACCTGACCTAACCTGACATGACCTGACCTGACCTAACCTGACATGACCTGACCTGACCTAACCTGACATGACCTGACCTGACCTAACCTGACATGACCTGACCTGACCTAACCTGACATGACCTGACCCGACCGGACTGACCAGACCTGATCAGACATGACCTGACATGGCCTGACCTGTACTGACCTAATCTGACCTGACCTGACCTGATCATATACGATCTGGCATGACCTGGCCTGACCTGAGCTGACCTGAACTGACAGCATCTGACCTGACCTGACCTGACCTGT
>NW_016919697.1:0-549 GCF_001483705.2 Eufriesea mexicana
TATTTCTTCCTTATTTGTGCAAGAAAGTATGCTCACCACGATATTAGTCGAATATGTCAATAAAAATGAATTTTCCATGCAGATTCTACAGCATTGCTATGGCTATTTCACGCCAATAGAATATTTCCTCCTTATTTATGAAAGAAAGATAGGTAACGACGATATTAGCCGAAAACGATATTAGCCGAAATTGTCCATAAAATTCAATTTACCAGCCAGATTCTATAGCATTGCAATGAGTATAACACGCCAATAGGATATTTCTTCCTTATTTGTGCAAGAAAGTTAGCTCACCACGATATTAGTCGAAAATGTCAATAAAATTAAATTTTACAGCCAGGTTCTATAGCATTGCAATGGCTATGGCCTGCCAATAGGATATTTCTTCCTTATTTATGCAAGAAAGTTAGCTCACCTCGATATTAGTCGAAAATGTCATTAAAATTGAATATTCCAGCCAGATTCTATAGTATTGCCATGGCTATTGCAAGCCAATAGCATATTTCACACTTATTTATGCAAGAAACACAGTTCACCCAGATATCAGTC
>NW_016919698.1:0-440 GCF_001483705.2 Eufriesea mexicana
TCTCGGTGGATATCTGCAATCTACTGCGCTCTACTATATCCCCTTAGGGCTGACGGCCCCAGCACTTGTGTTACCGGCACATTTTAGTTGAGTTAGGTTACCGTTGGTTATATTACGTTAGGTTGGGTTAGGATACTGTGTCTTTGAAGTTTTTGCTATACACTGCTGTTCAGTGGATTTTTGCGCCCCATGTTGCTCTAATATGCTCTGATTGGCTCTGGGGAGGATAGCAACAGTGGTATCGGCACGTTAAGTTCAGATATGTAACGTTTGGTTACGTGATCATTGGATAGCTTACGATAGGGTGACTTTGAAATTTGTGCTATACACGGCTACTCGGTGGATTTCTGGGCTCTACTGTGATCTAAACGATTTCTGCTTGGCTCTGTGTAGGCCAGCTATAGTGGTCTCGGCAAGTTACTTTCAGACAGGACATCTTT
>NW_016919699.1:0-423 GCF_001483705.2 Eufriesea mexicana
TGTCTTGATCGAGAATATGGTACGGCTCTGCGGTAACATCCAAGCCGACTCCCAGCACAACGAACGTCTGCAGGAGCAGGTACTGAGACGTACGCGAGTGGGTCTGGTTGGCCTGGAGCACCATAGACGGCGTGAAATTTAGGCCGTGTACATAGCCTCCTTCTGGCCCCCCTTCTTTCGGGCCGGCTGCGTGCCCGGTGCTCCGCCGGTCGGCGGGCCATTCGCGGTAGCGGTCGCGGAGACGGTGTTCGCGGACGCGGCTTTCGAATTGGCGCTCGCGGGCGCCGAGGCTGCCCAGCCGGCGGTTGGAGGGGCGGCCGAGTCCGGCGCAAACCGGGCACATGGGTGTAGGCGCACTAGACCCACCGGCACGGTGGCCCGCCGCGCCACACCGGAAAAAGGTGTCGCTGCGGTCCACCGCGC
>NW_016919700.1:0-466 GCF_001483705.2 Eufriesea mexicana
CGGGTGGCTTTGGCTCTTCTGCTACACACTGCGATCCTATGGATCTCCGCGCTCTACTCTACTTCTATATGATTGGCTTGTCTCTGAGGAGGATACCAAGAGTGTTCTCGGCACGTTAAGTTGAGTTGGGTCACATTCGATTAGGCCAAGTTCTGAAATGTCACGTTTGGATATCTTCGACTTTCGTACTGTACACCGTTATTCGGTAGGTTCCTGCGATCTTCTGTGCTGTACTGTTTTCTGCCTGGCCATGGCGAGGGCACAAGTAGCGTTCGGGGCATGTTACGCTGAGTAGGCTTCGTTTGACTTGGTCACATGTTTCTGGGCTAGGTTCGTACAGCTTCGACTGTTCTACTGTACACTGCGATTTTATGGTTTTCTGCGATCTGCTCTCCTCTGATAAGTCCTGCGCGGCTCTGTGGAGGCCAGCAATAGTAGTCGCGGCAAGTTAGGTACAGTTTGGTTA
>NW_016919701.1:0-303 GCF_001483705.2 Eufriesea mexicana
TCAATAAAATTGAATTTGCCGTACAGATTCAATTGCGTTGCAATGGCAATAGCGCGCCAATATAATCTTTCCTTCTTGTTTATGCAGGAAGGACAGCTCACCACGATATTAGTCGAAAATGTCAACAAAATTGAACTTTCCAGCCAGATTCTATATCATTGCGACGGTTATAGCACGCTAATTGATCCTTTCCTCCTTATTTATGCAATAAAGTTAGCACACCACGATATTAGACGAAAATGTCAATAAAATTGAATTTTCCAGGAAGACTGTATAACACAGCAATGCCTATAGCACGCCAAT
>NW_016919701.1:359-1019 GCF_001483705.2 Eufriesea mexicana
ATAGTCGAAACTGTCAATAATATTGAACTTTCCAGCAAGATTCTCTGGCATTGCAAAGCCTATAGCACGCCAAAAGAATCTTTCCTCCTTTCCTATGCAAGGAAGTTAGCTCACCACGATATTAGTCGAAAATGTCAGTAAAATTGTATTTTCCAGCAAGATTCTGTTGCATTGCAATGCCTATAGCACGCCAGCAGAATCTTTTCTCCCTATTTATTCAAGAAAGCAAGCTCACCGCGATATTAGTAGAAAATGTCAATAAAATTGAATTTTCCAGCCAGATTCTGAAGCATTGCGGTGGCTATAGCACGCCAAAAGGATCTTTCCTCTTTACCTATGTAAGGAAGCTAGCTCACAACGATATTAGTCGAAAATGTCAGTAAAATTGAATTTTCCAACCAGATTCAAGAGCATTCCAGTGGCTATAGCACGCCAATAAAATCTTTCCTCATTATTCATGCACGAAAGTCAGCTCACCGCGATGTTAGTCGGAAATGTCAATAAAATTGAGAATTCCAGGAATATGCTATAGCTCTGAAATGCCTATAGGACGCCAATAGAATCTTTCCTCCATATTTATGCAAGAAAATAAACTCGCCGCGATATTAGTCGTAAATGTCAATGAAATTGAATTTTCCAGCCAAATTCTACAGCATTGCA
>NW_016919702.1:0-263 GCF_001483705.2 Eufriesea mexicana
CGCTTAGTTAGGTCATGTTTGCCCGTGTTAGGTCAGGGTAGTCTTGACTTTCGTGGTATACACGAAAGTCCGCTTGTCTCTGGGGCTCCAGCAGTTGTGGTCGTGGAACGTCAGGTTGTGTTATGTTACGCATGGTTAGGTTAGGTTCGGTTGGGTTTGGTCAGCTTATCTTTGGCTTTTCTACTATTCACTGCAATGCCTTGGATTTCTACGCTCTAATGCTGTCTAATATATTCTGCTTGGCGCTGCAGAGGTAGGAAATA
>NW_016919703.1:0-560 GCF_001483705.2 Eufriesea mexicana
AACTTAACCTAACCTAACATAACGTAACCCAGCCAATCTTAACCTATCGTAATCAAGCCTAACCTAAACTCACCTCACCTAACCTAACCTATTGTAATCTATCCTAACCTAACATAACATAACATAACCTGACCTGTCCTGGCCGGAACTGACATTTGCTGAACTGTCCTGACCAGACCTGACATGCCCCGACCTGACCAGACATCACCTGACACCACATGGAATGTCCTATCCTGCCCTGACTTGAATTGACTTACCTGTCGTGAACTTACCTGTCCTGGCCTGGCCTGACCTAACCTAACCTAACCTAACCTAACCTACCCTAGCCAAACATATCCAAGATTTAGCAAACCTAACATAACCAAACCCAACCTACTCAAACTTTTCCTAACCTAACGTAACGAAACCTAACATAAGATGACCTAACCAAACCTAGCTGTCCTAGCTTAACCTAACCTAACATAGCCTAACCCAAACACTCCTAACCTAACCTAATAAAACCTAACCTAAGCTCACCTATCCTAACCTAACCTATCGTAAGCTAACCCAACCTAAGCTAA
>NW_016919704.1:0-421 GCF_001483705.2 Eufriesea mexicana
AGCACTCCAGAATGATCCTGCCTCCTTATTTATGCGCGAAAGTTAGCTCACCACGTTATTAGTGGAAAATGTCAATAAATTTGAGTCTTCCAACCACTTTCTATACCAATGCAATGGCTATAGCAAGCCATTAGAATCTTTCCTCCTTATTTATGCAGAACAATTAGCTCACCACAATATTAGACGAAAATGTAAACAAAATTGAGCTTTCCAGCCAGATTCTATAGCATTGCGACGGCTACAGTACACCAATTGAATCTTTCCTCCTTATTTATGAAGGAAAGTCATCTCACCACGATATAAGTCAAAATGTCAATAGAAATGAATTTTTCAGCCAGATTCTGCTGCATTGCAATGGCTATAGCACACCAAAAGGATCTTCCCTCCTTACTTATGCAAGGAAGTTAGCTCACCACGATAT
>NW_016919704.1:1364-2672 GCF_001483705.2 Eufriesea mexicana
AGACGAAAATGTAAACAAAATTGAGCTTTCCAGCCAGATTCTATAGCATTGCGACGGCTACAGTACACCAATTGAATCTTTCCTCCTTATTTATGAAGGAAAGTCATCTCACCACGATATAAGTCAAAATGTCAATAGAAATGAATTTTTCAGCCAGATTCTGCTGCATTGCAATGGCTATAGCACACCAAAAGGATCTTCCCTCCTTACTTATGCAAGGAAGTTAGCTCACCACGATATTAGTCGAAAGTGTGAATAAAATTGTATTTTCGGGGAAGATTCTATAGCATTGCAATACATATAGCACGCCAATAAAATGGGTCCTCCAAAATTATGCGTGAAAGTTAACTCACCACGATATTAGTAAAAACTGTCAGTAAAATTGAACTGTCAAGCCAGATTCTATACCATTGCAAAGGATATAGCACGCCAATTGAATCTTTCCTCCTTGTTTATGCAAGAAAGTTAGCTCGCCACGATATTATTCGATAATGTCACTAGAATTGTCCTTTCCGGACTGGTTCCATAGCATTGAAACAGCTATAGAACGCCAATTGCAACATTCATCCTTATTTATGAAAGGAAGCTAGCTCACCACGATATAAGCCAAAGATGTCAATAAAATAGAATTTTCCAGGCAGATTCTGCTGCATTGCATTGGATATACCACTCTCAAAGGATCGTTCCTATTTAATAATGTAAGGAAGTTAGCTCACCACGATATTAGTCGAAAATGGCAATAAAATTGAATTTTCCAGAAAGATTCTATAGCATTGCGATGCCTATAGCTCGCCAATCGAATCCTTCCTCCTAATTTATGAAAGAAAGTCATCTCACCACGATATAAGTCATAAATGTCAATAAAATAGAATTTCCCAGCCAGATTCTGCAGCATTGCAATGGCTATAGCACGCCAAAAGGATCTTTCCTCCTTATTTATGCAAGAATGTTAGCACTCCACGATATTAGTCGAAAATGTCAGTAAAATAGAATTTTCCAGCCAGATTCCATAGAACTGCAATGGCTATAGCACGCCATTAGGTTCTTTCCTCCTTATTTATGCAAGAAAGCTATCTCGTAACGATATTAGTCGAAAATGTCAATAAAATTGAACTTTCCAGTCAGGTTCTAAAGCATTGCGACGGCTACAGTACACCAATTGTATCCTTCCTCCTTATTTATGAAAGAAAGGTAGCTAACCACGATATTAGTGGAAAATGTCAATAAAATTGAATTTTCCAGCCTGGTACATTAGCAATGCAATGGCTATAGCACGGCAATAGAAACTTTCCTCGATATATATGCACG
>NW_016919705.1:0-913 GCF_001483705.2 Eufriesea mexicana
TGGATGTATGGATGTATTGATGTACGAATGTATGGATGTACGAATGTGTGGATGTATGGATGTATATATGTATGTATGCATTGATGGATGGATGTATGGATGGATGGATGTGCGGATGGACGGATGTATGGATATATGAATTTATGGATGGATGGATCTACGGTTGGATGGATTTATTGATGGGTGCATGAATGGAATTATGGATGGATGTATGGATGTACGGATGGATGAATGTATGGATGTATGTATAGATGTATGTATGGATGTATGGATGTATGGATACGGTTGGATGGATTTATTGATGGGTGCATGAATGGAATTATGGATGGATGTATGGATGTACGGATGGATGAATGTATGGATGTATGTATAGATGTATGTATGGATGTATGGATGTATGGATGTGTGGTGGTATGGATGTATGTGTGTGTGAATGTACGAATGTATGGATGTACGGGTGTATGGACGTATGGATCTATATATGTATGGATGTATGGATGGATGGATGTGTGAGTGGATGTATGTATGGATGGATGGATGTGCGGATGTATGTATGGATGTATGTATGTATGTATGTGTGGATGTATGAATGAATGGATGGATTGGTGGATTGATGTATGGATGGAGACGTGTATGGATCGGTGGACGTATGGATGGGTGGATGTATGGAAGGATGAAAGTATCGAAGGGTGGACGTAAGAATGTATGGATTTATGGATGGGTGGATGGATGGATTTAAGGATGGGTGGATGGATGTATGTATGCATGGATGTATGAATAGATGTATGTATGGATGTATGCATGGGTGTATGTATGGATGTATGTATGGATGAATGTATGGACGTATGTGTGGATGTACGTGTGGGTGTATGTATGAATGTATGGATGGATGTATGTATGTATGTATGGATGG
>NW_016919706.1:0-218 GCF_001483705.2 Eufriesea mexicana
CCGGAATCTGTTGCCCTGCAATGTCTATAGCACGCCAATAGAATCATTCCTCCTTATTTATGCCAAAAAGTTAGCTCGCCACGATGTTATTCGAAAATGTCCATAAAATTGAATATTCCATGCAGATTCTAACACATTGCAATGGCTATAGCACGCCAATAGGATCCTGCCTCCTTACGTATGCAAGGGAGTTAGCTCACCACGATGTTAGTCGAAAA
>NW_016919707.1:0-313 GCF_001483705.2 Eufriesea mexicana
TCTATATCATTGCAATGGCTGTAGCACGCCAAAAGGACCTTTCCTCCTTATTTATGCAAGAAAATAAGCTCGATACGACACCAGTCGAAAATGTCAATAAAATTGAACTCTCCAGACTGATTCTCTAGCATTGAAATGTCTATAGCACGCCAATTGCATCAGTCCTCGTTATTTTTAGAAGAAAGTTATCTCACAACGATATGAGTAAAATATGTCAAGAAAATTGAGCTTTCCAACCAGATTTTTTAGCAATGCAATGCCTACAGCACGCCAATAGAATCATTCCTCCTTATTTATGCAAGAAAGTTAACTC
>NW_016919708.1:0-1567 GCF_001483705.2 Eufriesea mexicana
TGCTTTACACTGCAATGCCGTGTATTTCTGCGCTCTGTTCTCTACTATTATGCTCGGCTTGACTCTGTGGAGATCAGCAGCAGTGGTCTCGGCCCGTTAGGTTATTTAGTCTGCGTTTGGTTAGGTTCGGTTAGGTCTGGTTAAGTCCGGATACCGTTGACTTCTGATATATACAATGCTATATGGTGGCATTCTGCGTTCTACTGTGCTCAACTGAACTGTGCTTGGCCCTGGGGAGTCCAGCAATACTGGTTGCGGCAAGTGGGGCTTAGCTATTCTACGTTTGTTAGGCTATGTTTATTCTTGTTAGACTTCGATAGCTTTGACTGTTCTGCTATAGACTGCAATTCTATGGATAAGTGCGATCTATTATGCTCTGCTATTCTCTGTGCAGTCCAGCAATACTGGTATCGGCACCTTATTTTGAGTTA
This sequence comes from Eufriesea mexicana, assembly GCF_001483705.2. NCBI lineage: Eukaryota > Metazoa > Arthropoda > Insecta > Hymenoptera > Apidae > Eufriesea > Eufriesea mexicana. The sequence goes on from NW_016919708.1 coordinate 432, forward strand.
TGCCAGATCTGGTTAAGTTTGGTTTGTTCAGTTTAGGTCCGTATATCTTCGACTTTTGTGCTATTCTCTGCAGTGCAGGCGGTTTCCACGCTCTACTGCACTCTAGCGATTTCTGCTTGGCTGTGGGAAGCCAGCAACAGTGGTCTCGGCACGTTAGGGTGAGTTGGGTTTCGTTTGGTTTGGTTAGGTTAGTCTGGATTAGGTTAGGACATCTCAGATTCTGCTGCTATACATTGCGACACTTTGGACTTCTGCCCTCTACCCTCCTTCAATACGTTCTCCTTGGCGGTGTGGAGGCCAGCAACAGTGGTCTCGGCTCGTTAGGTTTAGTTAGTCTACGTTTGGTTGGATTTTGTTGGGTCAGGATTGTTCAAGGTAACCGTGACTTTCGTGCTATATAATGCTTTTCGGTTGCTTTGTAGTTCCTACATTGCCCTACTATACTCTGCTCGGCACTGGAAAGGCCAGTAATAGTAGCCCAGGCGCGGTAGAGGCGCGGTAGCCTTATATATGCTACGTTTGGCTATCTTACGTATGGTTAGGGTAGGAGAATATTGCATAGACTTTTGTGCTATTTACTGCTATTCGGTGGACTTCTGCGCTATACTGTCCACTAATAAGCTCCGCTTGGCTCTGGGGCTGCCAGCAATATTCGGCTTGGCACGTTAGGTTGGGTTAGGTTACGTTCGGTTGGGTTATGCTCTATTGGTTAGGTATGGATAGCTTTGGCAGTCTTGGCATGACCAGTTGGTTGGCGGATTTCTGCGCTCTGCCGTGCTCTAATATAATCTTCTTCGCTCTGTGGTGGCCAGCAATGGTGGTGCCAGGTCGATAGGTTTGGCTGTACTACGTCTGGATAGGTTAGGTTATGTTAGGTTTGGTTAGTTTGCCTTTGACTTTTGTGCTTTACACTGCAATGCGGTGGATTTCTGCGCTCTGTTCTCCACTGTTATGCTCTGCTTGACTCTGTGGAGATCAGCAACAGTGGCCTCGGTCCGTTAGGTTATTAATTCTGCGATTGTTTATCTTAAGTTAGGTCTGGTAAAGTCAGGATACCATCGACTTCTGTTATATACGCTGCTATTAGGTGGGCACCTGCATTCTACTGTGCTCAACTGAGCTGTGCTTGGCCCTGG
>NW_016919709.1:0-597 GCF_001483705.2 Eufriesea mexicana
TGGAAAATTCAATTTTATTGACATTTTCGACTAATATCGTGGTGATCTAACTTTCTTGCATAAGTTAGGAGGAATGATCCTTTTGGCATGCTGTAGCCATTGCAATGATATTGAATGTGGTTGTAAAATTCAATTTCAATGACATTTTTGACTAACATCGTGGTGAGCTAACTTTCTTGCATAAATAAGAATGCAAGATTCAATTGGCGCGCTATAGCCAATGCATTGCTGTAGAATCTGGCTGGAAAATATAATTTCATTGACATTTTCGACTAATATCTTGGTGAGCTTACTTTCTTGCAGAAATAAGGAGGAAAGATCCTATTGGAGTGCTAGAGGCATTGCAATGCTGAATCTTCCTGAAAAATTCAGTTTTATTGACATTTTCGACTATTATCGTGGTGAGCTGAGCCTCTCGCATAAATAAGGAGGAAAGATACTATTGGCGTGCTATAGCAATTGCAATGCTCTGGAATCTGGCTGGAAAATTGAATTTTACTGACATTTTCGACTAATATCGTGGTGGGCACACTACCTTGCATAAGTAAGGAGGCAAGATGCTATTGGCGTGCTACATGCTTTGCAATGCTATAGAAT
>NW_016919710.1:0-592 GCF_001483705.2 Eufriesea mexicana
CCGACGGATTGCAGTGCGAAACACCAGAGACAAATATATCCAAACCTCACCTTACCTAATCTAACCTAGCCAAACGCAGCGTAACTATACGTAACGCGCCGATACCACAATTGCTGGCCTTTCCAGAGAGATGCTGGTCATATTAGAGCACACTAGAGCGCAGAAATCCACCGGGCAGCAGTGTAAAACGCGAAAGTCAAAGCTACCCTGTCATAACCTGACCAAACGTAACGTAACCAAACGTACCCTAACACAACGTAACCTGCCGAGACTACTATTGCTGGACTCCAAGGAGCCAAGTAGAGAATAATCGGGGTTTGGGAGCAGGAATCCATAGAGTCGCAGTGTAAAGCAGAAAAGTTGAAGCTATCCAAATCTTACCGAGGCCAACATAACTTAACCAAACGTATCCTATCTCAACCTAACGTGCCGAGACCACAATTACTGGCTTGCCCAGAGACAAACAGAACACACTAGATCACAATAGATTGTAGAAGTCAACCGAAAAGCAATGTACACCACGAAACCGAAACCTACACGTGCCTGACCTAAACAATCTAATCGTAACCATACGTAGCTTAACTCAAACTAC
>NW_016919711.1:0-6475 GCF_001483705.2 Eufriesea mexicana
TAGCATTGACTTTTGTGCTATACTCTGCCGTTCGGTAGATTTCTGAGCTCTACTGTGCTCTGCTGTATTCTGCATCGCTATGTGGAGGCTAGCAGTATTGGTGTCGGCACGTTAGTCTGAATTATGTTGCACTCGTTTATGTTAGGGTAGGATAACTTAGTCTTTTGCGCTGTACATTGATATTCGGTGGACGTCTAGGCTCTACATTGCTCGAATATGCTCTACTAGACCCTCGGGAAGCCAGAAATAGTGGTAGCCCCACGGCAGTTTGTGTTATATTACGTGTGGTTAGGTTAGGATAAGCTGTGTATGGTTAGGATAGCGTTGACTCTTGTGCTACGCACCCCTATTATATGCACTCCTTCCCTCTTCGGTGCGCTATCGCACTCCGCTTGTCTCTGTGTACGCCAGGAATAGTGTTTCGGCACGTTAGGTTGAGTTATATTACCTTTGGTACGACTAGGTTTGGTAAGAATTAGTTAGGATAGCTTTGACTTTTGTGCTTTACATTGCTATTCGGACGATTCCAGCGCTCTACATTGCTCTGCCATACTCTAATTAGCTCTCGTGAGGCCAGCAATGGCGGTCGTTGAACGTCGATGCGGGTTACGTTATGTCCGCTTATGTTACGTTGTGGTAGGTTAGGAGAGGAAAGCTTCGGCTCTTACGCTATGCACTGATATTCGTTGGATTTCTGCGCCCTACTGTGCTCCAATATACTCTGCTTTGCTCTGGGAATACCAGAAATAATGGCCACTGCGCGTTAAGTTTATTTGGGTTACGTTTGGTTAGGTTAGGTTTGCCTGCGTAGGTTGGGATATCTTTCACTTTTTTACCATGCACAGTCTTTCTATGGACCTCTGCGACATACTCTCCTCTAATATGCTCTGCTTGGCTATGGGGAGGCCAGCAATAGTGGGATAGGCACGTCAGGTTGGGACTGGTTACGTTTCGTTAGGTTAGGTTACGAAGGTTCGGTTAAGATTTCTTCGACGTTCGTGCTATGCACTGCCATTTCGTGAATATCAGTGCTACACATTGCTTTGCTATACACTGCTAGACTCTGGGGAGGTGATCAGTAGTGGCCGTGGCACGTTAGGTTTTGTTATGGTACGTTTCGTTAGGTTGGATTACTCTAGGTTAGACTAAGTTTGGTTCGGATGTCTCTGACTTTCCTGCTATACACTGTTATTCGGTAGGCTTCAGTGATCTATTTTACTCTACTGCATCCCGCTTGTCTCTGGGGAGGCCAGAAGCAGTGGTCGCTGCACGTTGGGTTGAGCTATGCTACGCTGTGTTAGGTTAGGTTAGGTCAGGTTAGGTTAGTATACATTCGACTTTTCTGCTGTACACTGCAACGCTGTGGATTTCTGCGCAATACTGTGCTCTAGTTCATTCTGCTTTTCCTTGTGGGGGTCAGCAATTGCGTTCTCGTCATGTTAGGTTGAGTTAGGCTACGTATGGACATGTTACGCTTGTCTTGGTTACGATAGGCAACCTTGGCTTTCGTGCTATTATCAGATATTCGGAGGATTTCTGCGCTCTAATGCTCTTTAATATGCTCTGCTTTTCTCTGGTAGGCCAGCAAAGTTGGTCTCGGCACATTAGTTTGAGATATGCTACGTTCGGTTATGTTACGTTTGGCGAGGTTGGGATAAGATATTTCAGACTTTTGAGCGATACACTGCAACCCGTGGATATCTGCGCTCTACAGTGTACTAGTATTTTCTGCTCTGCTCTGGGGAGGTCAGCGATAGTGATGTCGGCACGTTAGGTAGAGTTAGGTTACGCTTTATTAGGTTAGGTTTGGTCAGGTTATGTTAGGGCATCATCGGCTTTTGCACTTTTCGCTGCAATGCTGTGGGTTTCTGCGCACCACTGCGTTCTAGAGTGTTCTGCTTGCCTTTGTTGTGTCCAGTAGCAGTGGTCTCGGCACTTTAGATTGTGTTAGGCCTCGTTTGGCTAGGTTACGTTATGACGGGTTAGGTGATGACTTCCTTGACTTTTGTGCTGTACACCTATGTACGGTGGACTTCTGCGCTCCAATGTGCTCTAGTATGTTCTGGTTGCCTCTGCGGAGGCCAGAAATAGTGTTATCGGCACGCTAGGTTGTGTTACGTTACGCTAGGCTGGGTTGGTTTTGCATAGGTTTGGTTAGTGTATCTTTGACTTTTGTGCTTTGTACTACATTGCGGACGATTCCTGCGTTTCCTGTGCTGTAGTATATTCTGTTTTGCTCTGAGGAGGTCAGCAATAGCGGTCTAGGCACGATAGGTTAGTTGAGTTACGCTTGGCTCTATTATATTTAGTTTCGTTATGCCAAGGATAGCTATGTCTCTCGTACAGTACACGGCTCTTCGGTGGACTTCAGCGTTCCACTGAAACCTAGGAGTCCCTGCTATGCTCTGGGATTTCCGAAATTAGTGGCCGCGGCGCGCTAGCATGCATTAAGATACGTTTGTTCAGGTTACGTTTGCTTGTGCTGGGATAGGATATCTTTGACTTTCGTGCTATACACTGTCCTTTTATGGATGTGTGCGATGTACTCTAACCTAATACGCCCCGCTTGGCGAAGGGGATTCCTGTAAGAGTGGACTTGGCTCGTTAGATTTAATTAGTCTACGTTGCGTTGGGTTGCGATTAGCAAGGTTAGGTTAGGATATCCTTGACTTTGGGCTATACACTGCTATTCGTTGGATTTTTTCGCTCTACTGTGCTCTAGTACATACTGCATGTCTATGGGGAGGCCAGAATTATTGGTCTCTGCTCGTTACGTTTAGTCATTCAACACGTGGTTAGGTTACGTTAGGTCTGGTTAGGTAAGTATACCTTTGACTTTTGGCCGTACAATTCTATTTGGTGGCATTCCGCGCTCGACTGTGCTCTACTATACTCCGCTGGACTCTGGGGAGGCCAGCTGTAGTGGCCGTGGTACGACAGGCTGTATTATGCTACGTTTGGTAATTTTACGATTGGTTTGTTTAGGACAGGATAGATTGGTCTTTTGTGCTATACACCGCTATTCGGTGGATCTCTCTCCCCTACTGTGCTCTACCCTACTCTGCTCGACTCTCGGGAGGCATGCAATATTGGTCGCGGCACGTTAGCTTAGGGTAGATTACGTATGGTTATGTTACGCTTGGTAAGGTTAGAAGAGGGCAGCTATGACTTTTGTGCTACACACCGCCATTCTGGGGAATTCTGCGATCTGCATTGCCCGAATATGCTCTCCTTGGCTCTGGGAATGCCGTCATTTCTTGTTTCTGCACCTTACGTTGAGTTGGGCTACGTTCTGTTTGGTCAGGATAGGACATGTTGCGTTAGGGTATTCTCCACTTTTGTGCTACACACTGCAATGCTGTGGATTACTGAGCACTAATGTGCTTTCGTATATTCTGCTTGACTATGTAGAGGCTTGCAGTTGTGGACTCGGCACGTTAGGTTAAGTTATGCTACGTCCGGTTGTGTTCCGTATGGCTACGTTGCGACAGGGTAACCTCGACTCTTGTGCTATGCACTTCGACTTCATGGATTCCTGCGCTCTACTCTCCTGTAATATGTTCTACTTGGCTCTGGAGGGGGGGGGGCAGCAATAGCGGTCCCGGCACGTCTGGGTATGATATGTTTTACTACGTTACGTTACGTTTTGTCAGGTTAGAATAGGATAGCTTAGACTTTTGTGCCATCCACTGCTATACGGTGGATTTCTGCGCACTGCTGTGCACTAATGTGTTCTGCAGCTCACCGAGGACTACAGCAATATTAGTTTCTGCACGCTAGGCTCTGGTATGTTACGCGTGGCTTGGTTGGGTTAGGAAAGGTTTGGGAACGGTGCCTTTGGCTTTTGTGATATACACTGCTATTCGGTCGATATCTGTACACTGCAATGTTCTACTAGCATCTGCTTTTCACTGGGGAGGCCAAGAATAGCTGTCGTGGTCAGTTTCGTTGATGTACGTTACGTTAGGTTAGGTTAGGTTAGGATACGTTTGGTTAGGACGTCTTTGACGTTTGTGCAGTACACTGCTGCTCTGCGGATTCCTGCGCTCTACATTGCTCTACAATACTCTTGTCGTCCCAGTGGCGGCGAGCAATGTTGATCTTGGCTCGTTAGGTTGAGTTATGTTACGTTTCGTTGGGTTATGTTCGGTTAAGTTTGGTTGGGATGCCTCTGTCTATGGTGCTATACATTAGTATCCAAAAGGTCCTTGTGATCTGCTGCGCTCTACTGTATTCTTCTTGGCATTTGGGAGTCCGGCAGCAGTGGTCGCTGCACTCTATGTTGTGCTATGCTACGCTTTGTTATATGAAGTTAGGATAGGTTAGGTTAGGTTATCTTCAACCTTAGCGCTATTCACTACAATGCCGTGCACTTCAGCTCACTACTGTGCTCTAGTAAACGCTACTTGTTTCTGTGGATGCCAGCAATATTGGCCTCGTCATGTAAGTTTGGGTTAGGTTACGTCTGAGTATGTTACGTGTGGCTAGGTTAGGATACGCTACTGAGTTTTTCGTGCTCGACACTGCTCTTCCGTGGATTTCTCTGATCTACTGTGCTCTACTGCATACTGCATGGATCTGAGGAGGCCAGGAGCAGTTGTTGCGGCAAGTCATGTTGAGTTATGCTAGGTTAGGTTAGGTTAGTTTAGGCCATGTAAGGTTAATTTATCTATGGCGTTTGTGCTCTGCACTTCTGCGCGCAGATATCTGCGCTCCACTGTGCTCTAGAATATTCTGCTTTGCTCTGTGGTGTCAGCAATAGTGGTCTGGGCACGTTATGTAGTGTCCTGTAACGTTTGGTTGAGTTACGCTCGGTTATGTGAGGCCAGGGTAGCTTTGTCTTTTGTGCCGTGCAGTGCTGTTCGTTGGATTTCTGTGCTCTACTGTGACCTAGCTTTCCCCGCTTTGCTCTGGGTATTCCAGAAATAGTGGCAGCGGCGCGTTAGGTTGTTGTAGGGTACATTTGGTTAGGTTAGTCTTGTTCTGGTTAGGATGGGATAGAATTGACTTTAGTGCTATGCAGTGGCATTCTATGGACATCAGCACTATATTATACTCTAACATGCCCTCGTCGGCAACGGGGAAGCCAGCAATAGTTGTCTCGGCGCATTAGGTTGAGATGGGATCCGCTTGCTAATATTATGTTAGCTTTGGTAATGGTTGGATGGCTTAGACTTTTTTGCTAGACTCTGCGATTCTATGGATATCAGCGCACCTCTCTCCTATATTATGCTCTGCTTGGCTCTCTGGAGGCCAGCAATACTGCTCGCGGCGCGTCAGGTGGAGTTATAAATCTTTTGGTCATGCTAGGATAGGTTGGGTTAGGTTAGGATAGTTTGGACATATGTGCTCATCACTGCTATCCAACGGACCTCTGCGCCATACTGAGCCCTATCACAATATGCTTGTCTTTGTGGACCCCAGGTTGAGTTATCTTACTTCTGGTTACGTAACGTTAGTTTGGGTTAGGCATGAATAGATATGACTTTCGTGGTATACGCTGCCATTCGGCAGATTTCTACGCTCTACCTTGCACTAGCATTCCCTGCTGCCTCTGGGGAAGCCAGTAATAGTGGTCGCGGCTCGTTAGCTTTAGTTACTCTACGTTTGCTTGGGTTATGTTATGTCTGGTTAGGCTAGGATATCTTTGACTTTTGTGCTATATATTCCTATTTGGGGGCTTTCTGCGCTCTACTGCCCTCTACTGTACTCTGTTCGACACTGGGGGGTCAGCGTTAGTGGTCATATCTCTATAGGTTGCGTTAGGGCACGTTCAGTTATGTTACGTTTGGTTAGGTTAGGAAAGGTTATCTTTGACTTTGGTGCTATACTTCAATATTCGGTGCATTTCTACACTATACGTTGCTCTACTGTACTCTGCTCGACTCCTGGGTGCCGCGTCATAGTGTTGTCGGCACGATTGTTTGAGTCAGGTTACGTTCGGTTGGGTTTGGTTTGCGTCGCTTTGACTTTCGTGGTATAGACTGTCGTTCGACGGATTTCTGCGCTCTACTGTGCCATAGTATATTCTGCTCTTCTCAGTGGAGGTCAGCAATAGTGGTCTAGGCAAGTTATGTTTAGTTAGGATACGTTTGCTTGTGTTATGCGTGGTTAGTTTGGGATAGGATAGCTTTGGCGTTTGTTCTGTTCACTGCCATTCGGTGGACTTATGCGCTCTACTGTCATCTAATGTACCCTGCTTTTCTCTGGGAATTGCAGACACAATAGCTGCGGCGCGTAAGGAGGAGTGAGGTTACGTTTGGTTAGGTAAGGTTTGTTTGTGTGGGATTGGGATATCATTGACTTTCGTACTATACACTCCCGTCCCATGGACCTCTGCGATGTACTCTCCTCTCATACGCCCTGCTTGGCGGAGGGGAGGCCAGAAATAGTGGGCTAGGCACGTTTGGTTGTAATGGGTTACATTTGGTTGGGTTAGGTTTGGTCTAGCAATGTTTGGGTATCACATACTTTC
>NW_016919711.1:6661-26585 GCF_001483705.2 Eufriesea mexicana
TACGTTTGGCGAGGTTGGGATAAGATATTTCAGACTTTTGAGCGATACACTGCAACCCGTGGATATCTGCGCTCTACAGTGTACTAGTATTTTCTGCTCTGCTCTGGGGAGGTCAGCGATAGTGATGTCGGCACGTTAGGTAGAGTTAGGTTACGCTTTATTAGGTTAGGTTTGGTCAGGTTATGTTAGGGCATCATCGGCTTTTGCACTTTTCGCTGCAATGCTGTGGGTTTCTGCGCACCACTGCGTTCTAGAGTGTTCTGCTTGCCTTTGTTGTGTCCAGTAGCAGTGGTCTCGGCACTTTAGATTGTGTTAGGCCTCGTTTGGCTAGGTTACGTTATGACGGGTTAGGTGATGACTTCCTTGACTTTTGTGCTGTACACCTATGTACGGTGGACTTCTGCGCTCCAATGTGCTCTAGTATGTTCTGGTTGCCTCTGCGGAGGCCAGAAATAGTGTTATCGGCACGCTAGGTTGTGGTACGTTACGCTAGGCTGGGTTGGTTTTGCATAGGTTTGGTTAGTGTATCTTTGACTTTTGTGCTTTGTACTACATTGCGGACGATTCCTGCGTTTCCTGTGCTGTAGTATATTCTGTTTTGCTCTGAGGAGGTCAGCAATAGCGGTCTAGGCACGATAGGTTAGTTGAGTTACGCTTGGCTCTATTATATTTAGTTTCGTTATGCCAAGGATAGCTATGTCTCTCGTACAGTACACGGCTCTTCGGTGGACTTCAGCGTTCCACTGAAACCTAGGAGTCCCTGCTATGCTCTGGGATTTCCGAAATTAGTGGCCGCGGCGCGCTAGCATGCATTAAGATACGTTTGTTCAGGTTACGTTTGCTTGTGCTGGGATAGGATATCTTTGACTTTCGTGCTATACACTGTCCTTTTATGGATGTGTGCGATGTACTCTAACCTAATACGCCCCGCTTGGCGAAGGGGATTCCTGTAAGAGTGGACTTGGCTCGTTAGATTTAATTAGTCTACGTTGCGTTGGGTTGCGATTAGCAAGGTTAGGTTAGGATATCCTTGACTTTGGGCTATACACTGCTATTCGTTGGATTTTTTCGCTCTACTGTGCTCTAGTACATACTGCATGTCTATGGGGAGGCCAGAATTATTGGTCTCTGCTCGTTACGTTTAGTCATTCAACACGTGGTTAGGTTACGTTAGGTCTGGTTAGGTAAGTATACCTTTGACTTTTGGCCGTACAATTCTATTTGGTGGCATTCCGCGCTCGACTGTGCTCTACTATACTCCGCTGGACTCTGGGGAGGCCAGCTGTAGTGGCCGTGGTACGACAGGCTGTATTATGCTACGTTTGGTAATTTTACGATTGGTTTGTTTAGGACAGGATAGATTGGTCTTTTGTGCTATACACCGCTATTCGGTGGATCTCTCTCCCCTACTGTGCTCTACCCTACTCTGCTCGACTCTCGGGAGGCATGCAATATTGGTCGCGGCACGTTAGCTTAGGGTAGATTACGTATGGTTATGTTACGCTTGGTAAGGTTAGAAGAGGGCAGCTATGACTTTTGTGCTACACACCGCCATTCTGGGGAATTCTGCGATCTGCATTGCCCGAATATGCTCTCCTTGGCTCTGGGAATGCCGTCATTTCTTGTTTCTGCACCTTACGTTGAGTTGGGCTACGTTCTGTTTGGTCAGGATAGGACATGTTGCGTTAGGGTATTCTCCACTTTTGTGCTACACACTGCAATGCTGTGGATTACTGAGCACTAATGTGCTTTCGTATATTCTGCTTGACTATGTAGAGGCTTGCAGTTGTGGACTCGGCACGTTAGGTTAAGTTATGCTACGTCCGGTTGTGTTCCGTATGGCTACGTTGCGACAGGGTAACCTCGACTCTTGTGCTATGCACTTCGACTTCATGGATTCCTGCGCTCTACTCTCCTGTAATATGTTCTACTTGGCTCTGGGGGGGGGGGGGGCAGCAATAGCGGTCCCGGCACGTCTGGGTATGATATGTTTTACTACGTTACGTTACGTTTTGTCAGGTTAGAATAGGATAGCTTAGACTTTTGTGCCATCCACTGCTATACGGTGGATTTCTGCGCACTGCTGTGCACTAATGTGTTCTGCAGCTCACCGAGGACTACAGCAATATTAGTTTCTGCACGCTAGGCTCTGGTATGTTACGCGTGGCTTGGTTGGGTTAGGAAAGGTTTGGGAACGGTGCCTTTGGCTTTTGTGATATACACTGCTATTCGGTCGATATCTGTACACTGCAATGTTCTACTAGCATCTGCTTTTCACTGGGGAGGCCAAGAATAGCTGTCGTGGTCAGTTTCGTTGATGTACGTTACGTTAGGTTAGGTTAGGTTAGGATACGTTTGGTTAGGACGTCTTTGACGTTTGTGCAGTACACTGCTGCTCTGCGGATTCCTGCGCTCTACATTGCTCTACAATACTCTTGTCGTCCCAGTGGCGGCGAGCAATGTTGATCTTGGCTCGTTAGGTTGAGTTATGTTACGTTTCGTTGGGTTATGTTCGGTTAAGTTTGGTTGGGATGCCTCTGTCTATGGTGCTATACATTAGTATCCAAAAGGTCCTTGTGATCTGCTGCGCTCTACTGTATTCTTCTTGGCATTTGGGAGTCCGGCAGCAGTGGTCGCTGCACTCTATGTTGTGCTATGCTACGCTTTGTTATATGAAGTTAGGATAGGTTAGGTTAGGTTATCTTCAACCTTAGCGCTATTCACTACAATGCCGTGCACTTCAGCTCACTACTGTGCTCTAGTAAACGCTACTTGTTTCTGTGGATGCCAGCAATATTGGCCTCGTCATGTAAGTTTGGGTTAGGTTACGTCTGAGTATGTTACGTGTGGCTAGGTTAGGATACGCTACTGAGTTTTTCGTGCTCGACACTGCTCTTCCGTGGATTTCTCTGATCTACTGTGCTCTACTGCATACTGCATGGATCTGAGGAGGCCAGGAGCAGTTGTTGCGGCAAGTCATGTTGAGTTATGCTAGGTTAGGTTAGGTTAGTTTAGGCCATGTAAGGTTAATTTATCTATGGCGTTTGTGCTCTGCACTTCTGCGCGCAGATATCTGCGCTCCACTGTGCTCTAGAATATTCTGCTTTGCTCTGTGGTGTCAGCAATAGTGGTCTGGGCACGTTATGTAGTGTCCTGTAACGTTTGGTTGAGTTACGCTCGGTTATGTGAGGCCAGGGTAGCTTTGTCTTTTGTGCCGTGCAGTGCTGTTCGTTGGATTTCTGTGCTCTACTGTGACCTAGCTTTCCCCGCTTTGCTCTGGGTATTCCAGAAATAGTGGCAGCGGCGCGTTAGGTTGTTGTAGGGTACATTTGGTTAGGTTAGTCTTGTTCTGGTTAGGATGGGATAGAATTGACTTTAGTGCTATGCAGTGGCATTCTATGGACATCAGCACTATATTATACTCTAACATGCCCTCGTCGGCAACGGGGAAGCCAGCAATAGTTGTCTCGGCGCATTAGGTTGAGATGGGATCCGCTTGCTAATATTATGTTAGCTTTGGTAATGGTTGGATGGCTTAGACTTTTTTGCTAGACTCTGCGATTCTATGGATATCAGCGCACCTCTCTCCTATATTATGCTCTGCTTGGCTCTCTGGAGGCCAGCAATACTGCTCGCGGCGCGTCAGGTGGAGTTATAAATCTTTTGGTCATGCTAGGATAGGTTGGGTTAGGTTAGGATAGTTTGGACATATGTGCTCATCACTGCTATCCAACGGACCTCTGCGCCATACTGAGCCCTATCACAATATGCTTGTCTTTGTGGACCCCAGGTTGAGTTATCTTACTTCTGGTTACGTAACGTTAGTTTGGGTTAGGCATGAATAGATATGACTTTCGTGGTATACGCTGCCATTCGGCAGATTTCTACGCTCTACCTTGCACTAGCATTCCCTGCTGCCTCTGGGGAAGCCAGTAATAGTGGTCGCGGCTCGTTAGCTTTAGTTACTCTACGTTTGCTTGGGTTATGTTATGTCTGGTTAGGCTAGGATATCTTTGACTTTTGTGCTATATATTCCTATTTGGGGGCTTTCTGCGCTCTACTGCCCTCTACTGTACTCTGTTCGACACTGGGGGGTCAGCGTTAGTGGTCATATCTCTATAGGTTGCGTTAGGGCACGTTCAGTTATGTTACGTTTGGTTAGGTTAGGAAAGGTTATCTTTGACTTTGGTGCTATACTTCAATATTCGGTGCATTTCTACACTATACGTTGCTCTACTGTACTCTGCTCGACTCCTGGGTGCCGCGTCATAGTGTTGTCGGCACGATTGTTTGAGTCAGGTTACGTTCGGTTGGGTTTGGTTTGCGTCGCTTTGACTTTCGTGGTATAGACTGTCGTTCGACGGATTTCTGCGCTCTACTGTGCCATAGTATATTCTGCTCTTCTCAGTGGAGGTCAGCAATAGTGGTCTAGGCAAGTTAGGTTTAGTTAGGATACGTTTGCTTGTGTTATGCGTGGTTAGTTTGGGATAGGATAGCTTTGGCGTTTGTTCTGTTCACTGCCATTCGGTGGACTTATGCGCTCTACTGTCATCTAATGTACCCTGCTTTTCTCTGGGAATTGCAGACACAATAGCTGCGGCGCGTAAGGAGGAGTGAGGTTACGTTTGGTTAGGTAAGGTTTGTTTGTGTGGGATTGGGATATCATTGACTTTCGTACTATACACTCCCGTCCCATGGACCTCTGCGATGTACTCTCCTCTCATACGCCCTGCTTGGCGGAGGGGAGGCCAGAAATAGTGGGCTAGGCACGTTTGGTTGTAATGGGTTACATTTGGTTGGGTTAGGTTTGGTCTAGCTATGTTTGGGTATCACATACTTTCCGACTTTACACACCACTGCGGCGGATTTCTGTGCTCCACTGCGCTTCACTAAATCCTCCTTGTTTCCGGGGATGCCAGCAGTAGAGGTCGCGGCATGTTTGGTTTAGTTAGTCTACATTTGGTTAGGTTGGGTTAGGATGTCTTCGACTCTTGTGCCATACACTGCTATTTGTCGGCTTTTTGCAGTCTACTGTGGCCTAGAATATCCTTCTTGGCTTTGGGCAGGCCAGCAAGTGGTCTCTGCATGTTAGGTTAAGTTACGTTGCGTTCGGTTGTATTACGTTTGGAACGATTAGGAGAGGATAGCTGTGACTTTTGTCCTATACAATGCTATTCGGCGTGTTTCTACGTTCTTCGTTTCCCTACTCTACTCTGGCTGACTCCAGGGTGTCCAGTAATAGTGGTCCCGGCACGTTAGCTTCATTTAGGCTACGTTTGTTTATGTTACGTTTGTTTAGCGCAGGTGAGAGTGGCACTGACTTTTGCGCCATGTACTGCTATTCGGCGAACTGCTGCGCTATTCTGTGGTCTAATATGCTCTGCTTGGCTGCGCGGGGCCAGCGATAGTGGTCACAGCACGTTAAGTTGAGTTAAATTACGCGTGGATATGTTACATTTGCTTAGGTTGGGAAAAGATAGATCTGACTTTTGTGGTATACGCTTCTGCTCGGTGGATTTCTGTACTCTAATGTGCTATAATAAGCTCTGATTGGCTCTAAGATGCCATCAGTAGTGTTCGCGGCGCGTTCAGTTGTGTTTGGCTACGTTTGGTTAAGTTAGGTGAATCTGGGTTAGGTTAGGGTAGCTTTGACTCTTCTGCTATACACTGCCATACCTTGGACTTCTGCCACCTGGTCTCGTTTAATATGATCTGCTTGGATACGTGGAGGCCGGCAGTAGCGGACTCCGCTCGTTACGTCTAGTTAGTTTGCGTTCGGCATGGATAGATTGGGTCTGATCAGGATAGGTTACCCTAGACGTTTGTGCTCTTCACTGCCATTTCGTCGCTTCCTGCGCTCTACTGTGCTCTATTGTATTCTGGCTGGCTCTGGGGTGCCAGTAATAATGGTGTAGGCTCGTTAGGTTATGTTAGGCTACGTTTGGCTTTATTACGTTTGGATAGGTTAGGACAGAGAAGCTTCGACTTTTGAGCTGATCGCTGATATTCGGTGGATTTTTGCGCACTACATTGCTCTACCATACTCTTCTCGGCTCGGAGATGGAGGAGGCCTGCAAGAGTGGTCTCGGCAAGTTAGGTTGAGTCAGGGTACGTTTGGTTAGTTTACGTTTTGCTTGGCTAGGACAGGATATATCTGACACTTGTGCTACACACTGCGGCTCGGTGGGTTTTGTGCGCTCTGCTGTTCTGTAGTATGATCTTCTTGGATGTGGGATGCCAGCAATAGCGTTCTCGGAAAGTTAGGTTGAGTTAGGTTAAGTCTGGTTAGGTTAGGTTTGTCACTGTTATGTTTGGATAGCATTGGCTCTTCTGCTATACATTGCCATCCTCTTGACTGCTGCGCCCTACTTTCCTTTAATATGTTCTGCTTCGCTGTGGGGAGGCCAGTAATTGTGGTCTCTGCACGATTGGTTGTATTTGGTTGCGTTTGTTTCTGTTTCGTTTGGCCAGATTAGGATAGGGTGACCTTGATGATTGTGTCATACACTGCTAATCGGTGGGATTCTGATATCTATGTTGCTAAACTACACTCCGTTCGACCCTGATGTGGCCAGAAGTAGTGTTCGTGGCACGGTAGGCTGTGTCAGGTTGCGTTCGGTTAGGCTAGGCTGCGCTATGTTTTGTTATGAATGCTTCGGCCTTTGTGCTATACACTGTTACTGGTTGGATTTCTACGCGCTACTGTGCTGTTATATGCTCTGCTCGGCTCTGGGTAGGCCAGCAATAGAGGATTCGGCTCGTTACGCTCAGATAGTCTACGCTAGTTTGAGTTAGGTAAGGTCAGGTAAGGTTAGGGTGTCTCTGACGTTTGTGCCCTTTGCTGCTATTTGGTGGCTTCCTGCGATCTACTGTGCTCCAGTGTGTTCTGCTTGGCTCTGGGAATTCCAGTAATAGTGTTCGCGGCACTTTTGGTTATGCTATGCTACCTTCTTTTTCCTGCGTTTGGATAGGCTAGGAAATAGTAGCTTCGGCTTTCACGATATGCAGAGCTATTTGGTAGATTTCTGGGCTCCGCCGTGCTTTACTATGCTCTGCTCGATTCTGGGGATGCCAACAATCGTGGTCGCGGAAAGTTAGGTCGAGATATGTTACTATCGATTGGGATAGATTGCGTTGGGTTAGGTTAGGCTAGCTCTGCCTTTTGTGCTATACACTGCTTTTCGGTGGATTTCTGTGCTCTAAGTTGCTTTAATATGCTGCGCTTGTCTCTGGCGAGGTCAGCAATACTGGTCAAGCCAGGTTAGGTTGAGTTTGGTAACGTTTGTTTGGGTTAGGTTTATTTGGGTTAGACTATATCTTTGACTCCTGTGCTCTACACAACATTGCGGTGGATATCTGTGCTATAATGTGCCCTTGTACGTTCTGCTCGGCTGTGGGGCGGCCAGTAATAGTGGTCTCGGCACATTAGGTTGAAATATACTACGTTTGGTTAGATTACGTTAGCCTTTGTTAAGTTGGGTAGCCTCGAAGCTTCTGCTCTAAACTGCGATGCTATGGACCACTGCGCACCATTCTCCTCTATTATACTCCGCTTGTCTCTGTGGAGGCTGGCGATACTTGCGCGGCACGTTACGTTGTGTCATTTTGCGTTTGGTTGGGTTAGGTTTGGTTAGGTTTGGTTAGGGTAGCTTCGACTTTTGAGCTATACATAGCTATACGGTGGATTTCTGCGCACCACTCTGCAGTTGCATGTTCTGCTTGCCTATGGGAGGCAAACGATTTTCTCGGCACGATAGACTGAGGCATATTACACATGGTCAAGTTAGGTTTGGTTAGGTTTGTTTAGGACAGCTTTTACTTTTGTGTTATAAACTGCTTCTCGGTAGATCTCTCTGCTCCAAGTTGCTCTAGTATGAACTGCTTGTCTCTGAGGATGTCAGCAATACTGTCTTGCCACATTAGGTTGAGTTACGTTACGATCGGTTGCGTCACGTTTGGCTATGATAGGATGCGATAGCATTGACGTTTCTGCTATACACTGCTATTCAGTGGATTTCTGAGCTCTACGTTTCCCTACTATACTCTGCAGGGCTCTGGGGCAGGTAATTGTGGTCTGCGCACGTACGTTTGGGTTAGGCTACGCTTGGTTAGGCTTTGATAGCTTTGGTTAGGTACGGATTGCCTTGACTATCGTGTTATACACTACTCTTAGGTGGATCCCTGTGGTCTACCGTGTTCTACTACATTTTGCTTGGCTCTGGGGAGGACAGGGGCAGTTCTTGACGCTCGTCATATTGAGTTATGCTACCTTCGGTTAGGTTAGGTTGTGTCAAGTTAGGTTAGGATGTCTGGGGCGCTTGTGCTGTCCACTGCAGTGCGGTGGATTTCTGCACTCTACTGCGCTCTAGAACATTCTGCTTGTCTCTGTGAATGCCATCAATTGTGTTCTCGTCATGATACGTGGAGTTACGCTGCGTTTGTGCATGTTTCGTTTGGCTTGGTCGGGACGGGCTACTATAACTTTCGTGCTGTTCACTGCTATTCGGTAGATTGCTGCGCTGTAATGTGCACTAATGTGCTCTGCGAGGCCCTTGGGATGCCAGCAATATTGGTCCCGACACATTCTGTCGAGTTACACTACGTTTGGGTAGGTTATGTGTGGTCAGGTTTGGTCAGGGTATGTTTGACTTTTTTGCTATACACTGCTATTCGGAGGATTTCTGTTCTCAAGTGTGCTCTAACATTTTCCGCTTGGCTCTGGGAATGCCAGCGATAATGGTCTGCTCACGTTATGTATAGTTATTCTCCGTTTGTTAAGGTTAGGTTAGGTCATGTGAGTATAGGATGTCTTTGACTTTTGTGTTATACAGTGCTATTCGATGGAATTATACGCTACGCATTGCACTACTAAACCCTGCTCGTCCCTGTGAATGCCAGTTTTAGTGGTCTCGGCACGGTAGGTTGGATTAAGATACGTTCGGCTGTGTCACGTTTGGCTACGTTAGGGTAGGGTAGCTTTGACTGTTGCGCTATACACTGCGATTCTATGGATTTCTGCGTTCCACTCTCCTCTAATATGTTCCGTGTGGCTATGTGGAGGCCAGAAATATTGGACTTGGCACTTCAGGTTGAGTAAGTTTGCGTCTCGTTTGGTTAGGCTAGGAAGGTCTGGATATGATTTCCATTCCTTCAGCTGTACGCTGTTATTCTGTGGATTCATGCGCACTACATTACTCCACCACACTCTGTTCGACTCCGGGAATGCGAGGAATAGTGGTCGTGGCACGCTAGGTTGAGTTAGGTTATGTTTGGTTAGGCCAGGTTAGGCTAATTTTGGTTCGTGTATCCCTGACATTCGTGCTATAGTCTGCTTTTCTGTGGATTCCTGTGATCTACATTGCTGTACAATATTCTGCTTGGCTTCGGGGATGCCAGTGGAAGTGGTCGCGGCACGTTATAATGGGTCACGCTACGTTTGATTTGGTTATGTTGGGCTATGTTTTGTCAGGATTGCTTTGACTTTTGTGATGTTCGCAGCAATGCGGTGGACTTCAGTACACCACTTTGCTCTAGTACACCCTGCCTTTCTCTGTGGGGTACAGCAATAGTGGTCCCGTCATGCTAGTGTGAGTTAGGTTACGTTTGGTATGCTACGATTGGCTAGGTTAGGATATGCTTGTTTGACTTTGTGCTTTACACTGCTATTCCGTGGGTTTCTGTGATCTAGTGTGCCCTACCACATTCCGCTTGGCTATGGGGAGACCAGGAGCAGCGGTCGCGGCACTATATATTGAGGTATGCTACGTATGGTTATGTTAGGTTAGGTCATGTTAGGTTAGGATATCCACGGCCTTTGTGCTATTCACTGGAATGCGGTGGATATCTGCGCCCTACTGTGCTCTAGTACATTTTGCTTGTCTTCGTGGAGGCCAGCAAGTGTGGTCCGGTCATGTTAGGGTGAGTTATGGTACGTTAGGTTAAGTTACGTTTCGTGAGGTTAGGATGGGGTAGCTTAAACCTTTGAGCTGTACACAGCTCCCCGCGGATTTCTGGGATATAGTGCGTTCTAATGTATCCTGCCTGAGGAAGACAGCAATAGTAGTCTCGGCGCGTCAGAGCTTGTTACGTCGCGTTTGGTTACGTTTGGCTAAGTTAAGCTTGGTCAGGTTATCTTTGACCTTCGTGCTGTACGCTACTGTTCGTAAGACTTTTGCGCTCCACTCTGCTCTAATACCTTCTGCTTTGTTATGTCATGTTTCGTTATAATAAGGTGGTATATATAAGGTTAGGACGTCGCAGTCTTTTGTGCTATACACTTATATTCGATGGATTTCTGCCCTCTAGTGTCCTCTGGTGTATTATTCTTTGCACTGGGGAGGCCAGCAGAAGTGTCTTCGGCACGAGATTGTGAGGCACATCACGTTCGATTATGTTACGTTTGGTTGGGTTAGTATACGGTCGCCTTGTCTTTTGTGCTATACAATACTATTCGGTGGATTTCAGCTTTCTGCTGTGCTCTAGATTGTTCTGCTTTGCTCTGGTGATGCAAGCAATATTGGTCTCGTCACCCTATGTTGAGTTGCACTACGTTCGGGTAGGTCTGGTTAGGTCAAGTTATGTTGCGGTATTTCTCACTTTTGTGCTTTATCGTGAATTGCGGCTGCTTCCTGCGCTCCAATGTGCTCTAATATATTCCGCTTGGCTCTGGGGGGAACAGCAATAGTCGTCTCGGCGCGTCGGGTTTAGCAAGGTTACGTATGCTTATGTTACGTTTAGCTAGGTTAGGATACGATAGCCTTGACTTTTGCGCAATACACTGCTGTTCGGTCGATTTCTGCTTTCTGCTGTGCTCTAACATCTTCTGCTTGGCACTGGAGAGACCAGGAATATTGCTCTCGACCCGCTACGCTAGTTACACTACGTTCGGTTAGATAAGGTTAGGCCAAGTTAGGTTAGGGCACCTTTCACTTTTGAGCTTTTCACGGCATTGATGTGGGTTCCTGAGATGTGCTGTGCCATAGTATATTCTGCTTGGCTCTGGGGACACCAGCAATGGTGGTCTCGGCGTGTAGGTTCAGTTAGGTTAAGTGTGTATATGATACGTTTGGTTAGGTTAGGATACCATAGCCTACACTTTTGCGCTATACTCTGCTATTCGGTTGATTTCTGGTATTTGGTATGCTCTAATATGTTCTGCTTGGCACTGGGAGGGCCTGCAACATTGGTCTCGCCACGTTATATTGTGTTACACTACGTTTGGGTAGGTTAAGTTATGTAAAATTAGGTCATCATATGTTCGACTTTTGTGGTAGAGACTGCAATGCGGTGGACCTCTGCGCTCTGCTGTGCAGTAGTGCGTTCTGCTTTGCGCAGTGTAGCCCAGCAATAGTGGTCCCGACACGCTAGCGTGAATTATCCTACGTTTCGTTATTGTACGTTCTATGAGGTTAGGGCTGGTTGGATCAGTCCTTTGTGCCGTACACTGCAATACCGTGGATTTCTGAAGTCTGCTGTGCTCTAGTATATTCTGCATGGCCCTGGGGCGTCCAGGAATAGTGGTCTCGGCACGTTAGGTTGAGATACGCCACGTTTGGCTATGTTCTGTTTGGTGTCGTTAGGATAAGATAGCTAAGACTTTCATGCTATACACTGCTCTCCTCGGATTTCTTGGCTGTACTGTCTTCTAATATTTCCTGCTTGGCTCTTGGGAGATCAGCAATAGTGGTCTCGGAACGTTACGCTTTGTTATGTTACGTTTGGCTAGGTATGGATAGGTTATGCACGGTCGCATTCTCTTCCACCTTCGTGCTATACACTGCTATTCGGGCGGTTTCTGCGCTTGACTCTGCTCTACTACATTCTGCTTGGCCCTGTGTAGGACAGCAATGGTTGTCGCGGCACGTTAGGTCGTGTTATGTTACGTTTGGATATGTTAAGGTTGGAGATATAAGGATAGGGTATCTTTGACTGTTGTGTTGTACACTGCTACTCAGAGGATTTCTGCGCCCGACTGTGCTCTACTGTACTCTGCTTGGCCCAGAGCAGGCCAGCACCAGTGGTCACGGCACGTTACGTTGGGTTAGGCTACGTTCGTTTGGGCTACGTTAGCCTGGGTTAGGTCCTAATAGCTACGACTTTTGTTATGTACACTGCGATCCTATGAACTTCTGCGTTCTACTGTCCTCTAATACCTTCTGCTCGAAACTGGGGTGGCCAGCGATAGTGGTCGCGTCACGTTTGCTTTAGATAGGTTACGATTTGCTTGGGTATGGAGGGTTACGTTTGTTCAGAATGGCGTTGACGTTCGTTCTATACACTTCTATACTGTAGGTTTGTATGCCCTGCTGTGTTCTGGTATATTCTGCTTGGCTATGGCGAGACCAGAAGTTGTACGCTCGTCAAGTTAGGCTGAGTTATGTTGCGTTTCGTTATGTTTGGTTTAGTTAGGCTTGAATAGGATGGTTTAGACTCCTGCGTTACACATTACCCTTCGGCTGATTTCTGCGGCTTGCATTGCTCCACTTTATCCTGCTCAACTCTCGGAAGGCCAGTAATAGCAGCGGCAGCGCGTTAGGTTAGGTTAGAGTACGTTTGGAGAGGTAAGGTTACTTTGCGTTAGGTTAGGATAGCATAGTCTTTTGTGCAACACGCTGCTATTCTATGGAATTCTGTGCTATACTGTGCGCTCCCACGCTCTGATTCTGTCTGGGGACTCCAGGAATGGTGGTAGCCGTAGGTTAGTTTGAGCTACGGTACGTTTCACTAGACTAGGGTTGGTTAGGCTTGATTGCGATAGCTTCGGCTTTTGTGCTATACATTGCTATTCTGTCGATATCGACGTCCTACGTTGCTCTGCTATTATCTGCCTGAATCTGCGGAGGACAGCAATAGTGGTTGCGGTACGTTACTTTGCGTTATGTTACGTTTGGTTATGTTACGGTTTGTTGGGCTAGGGAAGGATGGCTTTATCTTTTGCGCTATACACTCGTATCCGGAGGATTTTTCCGCTCTACTGTGCCCTAATATGCTCTGATTTACCATGGGGAGGCCAGAAATAGCGGCCGCGTAATGCTAGGTGGTGTTAGATTACGTATGGTTAGTCCATGTTAGCATGAGTGAGGCTACGATACCTTTGATTTTTCAGCTCTAAACTGCGATTCTATGGGTTTCTGTACCCTACTCCCCTCTAATATGTTCTGCACGGCACTACGGAGGCCAGCAAACGTAGCCGCGCCAAGTCAGGTTGAGTAAGGTTACGTATGGTTATGTTAGGTTTGGCTAGGGTAGGATGGGATAGCTCTGACTGTTGCGACCTACGCTGCTATTCGGAGGATTTCTGCCCTCTGCTCGGCTCTAATATGCTCTGCCTGGCTTTGGGGAGGACATCAGTAGTGGTTTCGGCACGTTACTTTGAGTTGGGTTACGTTCGGTTATGTTGCGATTGGTTAGGTTAGGAAAGGATAGCTTTCACTTTTGTGCTGAACACATATATTCCGTTGTCCTCTGCGCTCCAATGTCCTCGAATATGTTCTGCTTGTCTCTGGGAAGGCCAGCAATATTCTTCGTGGCACATTCGCTTGAGTTACGTTACGTTTGCTTTGGTAAGGTTAGGATAACATTGGTTAGGATGGATTTGCATTTTGTGCTGTACACTGCTACACGGTGGATCCCTGCGCTCTACTGAGCACTAGTATATTCTGCGTGTCTACGCGAAGGCCAGCTGTAGTGGTCTCGGCACGTTAGGCTGAGCTACGTTGCGTACGGATATGTTACGTTTGGTTAGGGTAAGAGAGGGTAGGTTTGACTTTTGCCCTAAATACTGCTATTCGGTTGATTTCTGCGCACTACAGTGCCCTAGTATGTTCAGATTAGCTCTAACAAGGCCAGCAATAATGTTCTCGGCACATTATGTTGAGGTAGGCTACGTTCGGCATGGTTCGGTTAGTTTAAGTTTAGTTAGGATGGATAAAACTTTTGTGCCATGCACTGCAATTCGATGGATTTCTGGGCTCTACTGTGCTCTAGTCTGATCCACTTTTCTCTGAGGAGGCCAGCAATAGTGGTCGCGTTACGGTCGGTTGTGTTAGGTTGCATTTGATTACGTTACGGTTGGTTATGTTAGGCTACGATAGCATTGACCTTTGTGCTGCACCACAGTAAGGCGGATTCCTGCACTCTACTTCACTCTAGTACATTCTGCTTGGCTCTGGGGATGTCAGCAACAATGGTCTAGGTACGTTAGTTAGAGTTATGCTACGTTTGGTTATGTTACGTTTGGATAGGTTAGGACTGCATAGCTTTGACTTTTGTGCTCTACACGGATATTCAGTGTGTTACTACGCTCTACATTGCCCTACTACACTCTGCTCGACTCGGGGGAGGCCAGCAATAGTGGTCTCGGCACGTTAGGTTTAGTTAGGCTACGTTTGGTTTTGTCATATTGGTCTGGTCATTTCCGGATTGCTCTCTCTATCGTGGTATAAACGGCTGTTC
Source organism: Eufriesea mexicana (assembly GCF_001483705.2). Taxonomy (NCBI): domain Eukaryota; kingdom Metazoa; phylum Arthropoda; class Insecta; order Hymenoptera; family Apidae; genus Eufriesea; species Eufriesea mexicana. The sequence goes on from NW_016919711.1 coordinate 21,116, forward strand.
TATTGACTTCTGCGCTCTACTGTGCGCTATCATACTTTGCTTACCTCTATGGACGTCAGGAATAATGCTCTCGGTACGTTAGCCTGAGTTATGTTACGCTTGGCCAGGCTATGTTTAGTAATGTTTGCTTAAGAAAGTTCCGACTCTTGTGCTATACGCTGTATTTCGGACGATTACAGCGTCCCACAATGCTCTGCTGTACTCTGCTTAGCCCAAGTGTTGTCAGCAATAGCGGTCGTTGCACGTCAGGTAGTGTTACGTTACGTCTGCTTATCTTACGCTTCGTTAGGTTAGGATAGGGTAACCCTGACTCTTGTGCTATACACTGCTATTCGTAGGATTTCTTCGCTCTACTGTCTCTAATAATCTCTGCTTGGGCCTGTGGAGGCCAGCAATTGTGGCCTCGGCTAGTCAGGCTTTGTTATGATACGATTGGTTGGCTTATGTTATTTTGGGTTAGGCAGGTATAGATTTGGCTCTCGTGGTATACATTGACATTCGGTGGACTTCTACGCTCAGCTGTGCTCTACTGTATCCTGCTTTGCGCTGCGACGTCCTACAGTAGTGGTCGCGGCACGTTACGTTAAGGTATGCTATTTTCAGTTAGGCTCTGTTGGCATGGGTCAGGCTTTGCTGGCTTACGCTTTTCCTATTCACATTGCGATTCTATTTATTTCTGAGTTCTACTATACATTAATATGTTCTTCTTGGCACTGGCGAGGCCAGCTATTGTGGAGGCTGCACGTTAGTTTCCGTCAGGTTACGCCAGGCAGTGCTACGATTGGCTCCCTTATGAGGTGGGAGCTTTTACTGGTGTGCCATACACTGCCATTCGGTGGATTCCAGCTCTCTACAGCGCTCTAATGTTTTCAGCTTTGCACTGGGAAGGGCAGCAATAGTGGTCTCTGCACGTTTTGTTGCGATAGGTTACGTTCGCTTAGGTTAGCTTGCGCTAAGTTTGGCCAGAGTAGCTTTTACTTTTGTACTATGCACAGATATTCAGAGGATTTCTGCGCACTACTGTGCTGGAATTTGCTCCGATTGCCTCTTGGGGGGATAGCAATAGTGGTCTCGGCTCGTTGGGTTGAGATATATTACGTACCGTTATTTTACGATCGGTCAGGTTAGGAGAGGATAGCTTTGACTTTTGTCCTATACACAGCCACTCGATGGACTTCTGCGTTCTACTCCCCTCTAATATGCTCAGCTTGGCTGCCAGCAATCGCCGTCTAGGCACGTTACATTCGGTTATCTTACGTTCCGTTGTGTTACGTTTGATTATGTTAGGATAGGGTAACATAGGCTTTTGCGCTATACAGTGCTATTCGGTGGTTTCCTGCGCTCTACTGTGTACTGGCATGTTCTGCTTGTTACCAGGTAGGACAGAAATTGTGGTCTCTGCTCGTTAGGTTTAATTAGTCCAAGTTTGCATGGCTTAGATTCGGTCAGGTCAGGATAGAATATATATGGTATTTGTGCTATTCTGTGCTATTTGGTGGCCTTCGGCCCTCTACTGGGCTCTAGTGTATTCTGCTTGGCTCCGCCGACTTCATTAATATTCGACTCATGACCTTAGGTTAAGTCAGTATATGTTTGGTACTATTACGATTGGATTGGTTAGGACAGTGTAGATTCGACTTTCGTGCTGTACACGACAATTCGCTGGATTCCGACGTTCCACATTGCTCTGTTACACTCTGCCAGGCTCAGGGGAGGCCAGTAATTGTGGTCCCGACACATTATGTTGGCATAGGATACTTTAGGCTATGTTATGTTAGCTTTGGTTAGGATGGAGTTGTTTCGACCTTTCTACTGTTGACCGCGATTCCATGGGTGTCGGCGCTCTGCTCTCCGCTAATATTCTCTGCCTGACTCTGTGGAGGCCAGCAATTGGGGTCTCTGCATGTTAGGTTGACTTATGCTACGATTGACTACGTTACGATTTCTTTGGTTTGGAGGGTCTAGCTTCGACTTTTGCCCTATACACCGCCATTCGGCGGATTTCTGCACTCCACTCAGATCTAATACATTCAGCTTGGCTTTGGGTGGGCCAGTAGTAGTGGTTTCGGCATGTTAGTTTGTTTTATGCTAAGTTTGATTATGTTAGGCAAGTTTGTGTTAGTTCTGGATAGCTTTGGTTTTCGTGGTTTACACTGTTATACGATGCATTTCTGCGCTCTACTGCGCTCTACAATACTCGGCTCGAGTATGGGGATTCCAGCAATTGTGGTCTCTGCACGTTAGGTTCAGATATGTTTCGTTTGGCTATGTTAGGCTAGCCTGGGTTAGGTTTGAATAGCTTTGGCTTTCGTGGTATACACAGTTATTCGATGGATTTCTACGCTCTACTGTGCTCTGCTATACTCTGCTCGGTTCTGCAGGGGACAGTAATGGTGGTCCCAACACGTTAGGTCTAGATGATTACGTTCGGTTTGTTTATGATTGATTGATTTAGGTCTGGGTTGCTTCGACTTTCCCGGCATAGACTGCTATTCCATGTATTTCTGCGCTCTTCTGTGCTGCACTGTGCTCTGCTCGACTCTGGAGAGGACAGGAATTGTGGCTGCGGCGCGTTAGGTTTGGTTATGGTAAGTTTCGCTATGTCACGTTTGTTCGGGTTATGTCCGTCTAGCTTTGACTTTCCCGGTATAAACTGCTATTCGGTAGTATTCTGCGCTGTACTGTGCTCTATTATAATCTGCTCGGCTCTATGGTGGCCAGTAATGTTGGCGTCGTCAAGCATGCCTTGTTTGCGCTACGTTTGGTGAAGTTACGATAGTTTTGGTCAGGTTTACATAGTTTTGACTTACTTGGCAAAGACTGTTATTCGGTGGGCTTCTGCGCTCTACTCTGCTCTACTATACTCTACTCGGCTCTGGGGAAGCCAGCAATAGTGACCGCGGCGCGTTAGGTTGAGTTATGCTAAGTTTGGTTAGGTGACGTTAGTTAGGACAATGTTCGTATACCTTTGACTTTCATGGTATAAACTGCTATTCTGTGGATATCTGCGCTCTACAGTATTCTGGCACGTTCTGCTCGGCACATGGAAGGCCAGCAGTAGGGGTCTAGGTACGTTAGGTTGGATTATGTTGCGCTTCTTTATGTTACGTTTGGTCAGGTTGGAAAAGGATAACTTTTACTTTTGTGCTGTACACTGCTACTCGGAGGATCTGTGCGCTCTACTGTGCTCTAATATGCTCTGAGTGGATCTGGAGAGGCCAGAAAACGTGTTCGTTGCAACACAGGTTGAGTTAAGTTACGTTTGGTTATGTTATGTTAGGTTAGGAAAGGAGAGGGCAGCTTTGACTTTTTTGTGCTATACACTTCCATTCGGTGGACTTCTGCGCTCTACTGTGCCCTTATATGCTCTGCTTTGCGTTGGGGAGCCTAGAACCAGTGTCCTCTTCGTATTTTGAGTAGTTAAGTTACGTTTGGTTATGTTATGTAAGGTTAGGAAAGGAGAGGACAGCTTTGACTTTTTTGTGCTATACACTGCCATTCGGTGGACTTCTGCGCTCTACTGTGCTCTTATATGCTCTGCTTTGCACTGGAGAGTCCAAAATAGTGGTCTCGGCACGTCAAGCTTGGTTAGTCCACGTTTGGGAAGGTTGGGCTAGGATGGGTTAGGTTAGGATGTACTTGACTCTTGTGCTATAGGCTGCAATTTGGTGACTATCTGCGTTCTACTGTGCTCTAGTATATCCCGCGTGGGCCCGGGGATTCCAGCAATAGTGGTCCAGGCACGTTAGGTTAGGTTAGGATACGTTTGGATATATTACGTTTGGATATGTTAGGATAGAATAGCTTTGACTTTTGTGCTGTGTACTGCTATTAGGCGGACTTCTGCGCTCTACTCAGCTCGATCTCACTCTCTGCATGGCTCTGGGGCGGCCAGCAATCGTAGGCTCGGGATCGTTTGGTTTATTCAGTCTGCGTACGGTTATGTCTGTATAGGGCATTTAGGGTAATGGTATCTTTGGCACTCGTGCTATTCGCTGCTATTCGGTTGCCTTCTGCGCCCTACTGTGCTCTAGTGCATTCTGCTTGGCCCTGAGGTTCCAGTAGTTGTCGTCTCGGAACGTTAGGGTAAGTTTGGATACGTTCGGCTCTATTACGTTTGGACATGTTGGGATTGGGTAGCTTCGACTTTTGTGCTTTACACTGCAATTCGCTGTATTACTATGCTCTACATTGCTCTACTATAATCTGCTCTGCTCCGGGGAGACCAGAAATTGTGGTTTCGGCACATAAGGTTGAGATAGGATACGTTTGGTTGTTTTACGTTAGCTTTGGTTGGGATTGAATAGTTTTGACCTTTCTGCTGTACACTACGATTTCATGGATTTCTGCGCTCTGCTCTCCTCTAATATGCTCTGCTTCAATCTGCGGAGTCCAGAATTAGTGGTATCGGGTCGTTATGTTTGGACAGTCCACGTATGGTTAGGTTAGAATATATTTGACATTTGTGCTATACGCTGCTACCTGTTGGCTCCCTGCGCTCCACTATGCTCTAGCATATTCTGCTTGGCTCTTGGGTTTCCAGCTATAGCGGTCTCGGCGCGATACTTTATATTATGATACGTTTGACTATATTACGTTTGGTTAGGTTAGGATAGGATAGCTTTGACTTTGGTGACGCACTGCTATTAGGAGGATTTCTGCGCTCTACTGAGCTCGTATATGCTCTTCTTGGCTCTGGGGATGCCAGCAGTAATAGTCACGGCACGTTAGGTTTCGTTACTCTATGTTTGGTTACGCTGGATTAGGCATGGTTTAGTTGGGATATCTTTGTCTTTTGTGCTACACGTTGCTATGTGGTGGCTTTCTGCGCTCTACTTTGATCTAGTATACCCTGCTCCGATCTCGGGCGGACATCATTAGTGGTCATGTCACGATAGGTTTCGATATAATACGTTTGATAATGATACGATTGGGTACGTTAGGACATTATGGCTTTGACTTTTGTAGCATACTACGCCGCTGGTACGACTTCTGCGCTCTACGTTGCTCTATTGGACTCTGCTCGGCCCTGGGAATTGTAGTAATAGCGTTCTCGGCACGTTTTGTTTAGTTAGGGTACGTTTGGTTAGGCTACGTTAGCTTGGGATGGGTATGTTTTCCTTTGTCTCTCGTGGCATAGACTGGTCTTTGGCCGATCTCTGCGCTCTACTGTGCTCTAGTGTGTTCTGCTTGGTTCTCGTGTGGACAACAGCATTGGTCTCGGCATGTTAGTCTAGGTTAGGTTGCGTTCTGTTTTGTTACGTTTGGTTATGTTAGGATTAGGTAGCTCCGACCTTTGTGATATACACTGCTGTTCGGTGGATTTCTGCGCTCTACACTGCTCGACTCTAATCTGCTTTACTCTCGGAATGCGAGCTATTGTGGACGTGGCACGTTTGCTTGTGTAAGGTTGCGCTTGGTTAGCTTAGGTTAGCTTGCGTTTGGTTAGGATGACATCGACTTTTGTGCT
>NW_016919712.1:0-498 GCF_001483705.2 Eufriesea mexicana
TAAGGTTATTCAAAATCTATAAGCTGCCACAGCTTGGCGATTACATCGCCTAAAGCCTTCAATCCGATGGCAAATACAGCCATCTACTTGCCAAAGAATAAGTCTATTCAAAATCAATAACCTGTCATAGCTTGGTGAATAGATGGCCTAACGCATTCAGCCCTATGGCAAGTACTGCCATCTACTTGCCAGAGAATATGTCTATACAAAATATATAATCCGTTATAGCTTGGTGAATAGGTCGCCAAACGCCTTCAACCATTGGCAAGTACAGCCATCTACCTGCCAGAGAATAGGTCTATTCAAAATCTATAGCCTTATACAGCTTGGTGAATATATCGCCTAACGCCTTCAATCCAATGGCAAATACAGCCATCTACTTGCCGGAGAATAAATATTCAAAATCTATAAGCTGCCGCAGCTTGGCGATTGGATCTCAAAACGCCTTCAATCCCATGGCAAGTACAGCCATCTACTATCCAGAGAATAGGTCCATTC
>NW_016919713.1:0-222 GCF_001483705.2 Eufriesea mexicana
TGCCATTGGATTCAATGCGTTAGGCGATCTATTCGCCAAGCTATAACAGACTATAGATTTTCAGTGGACCTCTTCTCTGGCAAGAAGATGCCTGTACTTTCCATTGGATTGAAGGCGTTAGGCGATCCATTCAGTATGTTATAACAGATTATTGATTTCGAATAGACCAATTTTCTGGCAAGTAGATGGCTGTACTTGTCATTGGATTGAAGGCGTTAGGCG
>NW_016919714.1:0-1398 GCF_001483705.2 Eufriesea mexicana
CCTACTTTGTCCAGTGATGATGCAAATTCCACAGCAACTGTGGAATAATCAATGAACGGTACGGTTACGTCCTGAGGTATTCTCAAATGACAGTAAGATACTTACTACATCCAACAATGTAGCACAGTGTGGCGCTGGGTTAAACGGCTCGATGATGCTTTAAATTCTATAACCATCTTGTCACGACAAAATATATGTCCACTGTCCCTCAAGATATTAACAATTAATAACACATTACTGACTGCAGCCATCATCACAGTGCTGTTGACCTTGTATCATTTGCCCACTGGTGATGCAAATACCAAGACAATTGTAGGGTAATCATTGTACAGCACGGTTATTGCTAGGGATATATAAAACTGACAGTACCGTGGTAGGTACATCCACCAATATAGCACTGTAGTCCTGGTGTTAGATTGCACAGAGAAGATATTGGTTTTATGGCAATACTAGGATGACATAATATAGGTCCGTAGTCCCACGCTAAATTGACGATTGGGAACAGAGAAATGCGTACAGCATTCATCACAGTACTGCAGCCGCCGAAACACTTTGGTCACTGATGATGTAAATTCCATTCAAGGGGGCAGCAGTCAGTGCGCATTACGGTAACCGCTTGAGATATTACCTGCTGACAGTACTGAATCTATTACGTCCAACTATATAGCATCGTAGCGGTTGGTTAAATCTGCTCAATCATGATATAGGTCCTATAACAATGCCAGAAACACAAGATGCTGATCCATTGATCCTCGGGATATTTAAATTTCAAACACATTCCGGAGTAAAGCCACCAACGCAGTAATGTAGAAGTTAGATTATTTTGTTGACTGATGCTGGAAGTTCTGAAGAAACCCTAGAATAGTCTATGTATTGTACGGTCATGTATAGTGACATTTACAATTGACAATACGGCGCTCAGTACATCTACAAACAGAAAACTGTTGCCGTCCGTCTAATCTGTTCACAGATGAAGATCCTACAGCAAGCTGATAACGAAAAGTGAGGATCCGTTATCCCTCGAGATATTGACATTTGACAACAAATTACTGAGTACTGCCACCATTTCGGTAGTGTAGCCGTTTGACTACTTTGTTCACTGATCATGTAATTATCAAGGCAGTACTGGAGTAATCAATGTATATTACAGATATGGCTTGAGATATTTCCAAATGGCAGTATGGTACTTACAATATCCACAAATATAACCCAGTAGCCGCTAATTAGCTGTTCCATGGCGATATAAATGCTATAACAGTGCTAGGATGACAAAATTCAGATTCATACACATTCGAAATATTAACAATTGACAACACAATTCTGAGAATAGCCATTGTCCCAGCAATGTAGCCGCTGGAACTCTTTGTTCACGGGTGATGTAAATAACAAAGCAATTCT